>NC_091182.1:33922059-33939559 GCF_040958095.1 Procambarus clarkii
GCGTCTTTACTTGGTCATCACTCCAATATTGGATGGTTCCTGTGCTTAGTTGGTGTGTGTGTGTGTGTGTGTGTGTGTGTGTGTGTGTGTGTGTGTGTGTGTGTGTGTGTGTGTGTGTGTACTCGCCTATTTGTGCCTGCGGGATCGAGCGTTGGCTCTTGGATCCCGCCTTTTTAGCCGCCTGTTGTTTAAAGCAATGACTCCCGTCCTTCTCTAGCATTCCTAGTTTTAAAGCTATGCATAGTGTTAGCTTCCGCAATGTGCTCCTTTAGTTCATTCTATTTCTCCACTTCTCTCACGCTAAAAGAAAACTTTCCAACATCTCTGTGACTTTCTAACATCTCATCTGAGTTTCCAGCTTCGACCCATGTCCCTTTGTTCTGTTGGTATTCTGCGTGGACATTTCGTCTATTTCCACTCTGTCAATCCCCATAAGTATTTAGTATGCTGCTATCATATCTCCCCGCTTCCTTCTTTTTTCTAACGTCGTCAGGTTCAGTTCCTTCAGTCGTTCATCATATCCCATCCCTTGTAACTCTGGGACGAGCCTCGTCGCAAATTTCTGAACCTTTTACAGTTTGCTAATTCTTCAGGTGGAGTATGACGCTCCATGATGGGGCGTCATACTCTAAGACTGGTCTCACGTAGGCAGTGTAAAGCGCCCTAAAAGCCTCCTCACTTACGTTTCCGAATGATGTTCTAACTTTTGCCAATGTAGAGTACGCTGCTGTTGTTATCAGCCTTGTCGAATACGCTGCGGGCGTGCGGGCGTGTGCGTGCGTGCGTGTGTGCGAGTGTGCGTGTGCGCGTGTGTGTGTGTGTACGTGCGTGCGCGTGCGTGTGTGTGTGTGAACTCACCTAGGTGTGTTTGCGGGGGATGAGTTGAGGCTCTTGGGCCCCATCTCAATCCTTAGTTGACTGATATATATATACGTTTCAGACCCTCTTGAGGGAGTCCATATCGACATTTTAAGACTTTAATGGAGTTTGTCCAGACCACTTCCCTTCTTATTGTATTCCTGTCACTGAAAAGACTCTTTCTAATGTCCCTGTGGCTCAATTGGGTACTTAAGTTTCCATACGAGTCCCCTTGTTTGTGTTCTGCCCCATGCTAAACAACCTGTCCTTATCTGCCCTCTCAATTTCTCCCAGAGTACTTTGTATGTGGTGATTGTGTCTTCTCTGTTTATTTTCTCTTTCAAAGACTTAAATATTCACAAAATAAAAACTTCCCACACAGGCAAGTCAGTGACTCTCCACCACTCTCTCACCCCCCCCCCACCACACACAGGCAAGTCAGAGACTCTCCACCACTCTCTCACCCCCCCCCCACCACACACAGGCAAGTCAGTGACTCTCCACCACTCTCTCACCCCCCCCCCCACCACACACAGGCAAGTCAGTGACTCTCCACCACTCTCTCACCCCCCCCCACCACACACAGGCAAGTCAGTGACTCTCCACCACTCTCTCACCCCCCCCCCCCACCACACACACACACGTAACTGCTCCACAGTCACATCGGGAGGAAAATAATAGCTACACCAACACTGGTGGTGGTGGAGTAGCACCAACACTGGTGGTGGTGGTGTAGCACCAACACTGGTGGTGGTGGAGTAGCACCAACACTGGTGGTGGTGGTGTAGCACCAACACTGGTGGTGGTGGTGTAGCACCAACACTGGTGGTGGTGGTGTAGCACCAACACTGGTGGTGGTGGTGTAGCACCAACACTGGTGGTGGTGGTGTAGCACCAACACTGGTGGTGGTGGTGTAGCACCAACACTGGTGGTGGTGGTGTAGCACCAACACTGGTGGTGGTGGTGTAGCACCAACACTGGTGGTGGTGGTGTAGCACCAACACTGGTGGTGGTGGTGTAGCACCAACACTGGTGGTGGTGGTGTAGCACCAACACTGGTGGTGGTGGTGTAGCACCAACACTGGTGGTGGTGGAGTAGCACCAACACTGGTGGTGGTGGTGTAGCACCAACACTGGTGGTGGTGGTGTAGCACCAACACTGGTGGTGGTGGTGTAGCACCAACACTGGTGGTGGTGGTGTAGCACCAACACTGGTGGTGGTGGTGTAGCACCAACACTGGTGGTGGTGGTGTAGCACCAACACTGGTGGTGGTGGTGTAGCACCAACACTGGTGGTGGTGGTGTAGCACCAACACTGGTGGTGGTGGTGTAGCACCAACACTGGTGGTGGTGGTGTAGCACCAACACTGGTGGTGGTGGTGTAGCACCAACACTGGTGGTGGTGGTGTAGCACCAACACTGGTGGTGGTGGTGTAGCACCAACACTGGTGGTGGTGGTGTAGCACCAACACTGGTGGTGGTGGTGTAGCACCAACACTGGTGGTGGTGGTGTAGCACCAACACTGGTGGTGGTGGTGTAGCACCAACACTGGTGGTGGTGGTGTAGCACCAACACTGGTGGTGGTGGTGTAGCACCAACACTGGTGGTGGTGGTGTAGCACCAACACTGGTGGTGGTGGTGTAGCACCAACACTGGTGGTGGTGGTGTAGCACCAACACTGGTGGTGGTGGTGTAGCACCAACACTGGTGGTGGTGGTGTAGCACCAACACTGGTGGTGGTGGTGTAGCACCAACACTGGTGGTGGTGGTGTAGCACCAACACTGGTGGTGGTGGTGTAGCACCAACACTGGTGGTGGTGGTGTAGCACCAACACTGGTGGTGGTGGTGTAGCACCAACACTGGTGGTGGTGGTGTAGCACCAACACTGGTGGTGGTGGTGTAGCACCAACACTGGTGGTGGTGGTGTAGCACCAACACTGGTGGTGGTGGTGTAGCACCAACACTGGTGGTGGTGGTGTAGCACCAACACTGGTGGTGGTGGTGTAGCACCAACACTGGTGGTGGTGGTGTAGCACCAACACTGGTGGTGGTGGTGTAGCACCAACACTGGTGGTGGTGGTGTAGCACCAACACTGGTGGTGGTGGTGTAGCACCAACACTGGTGGTGGTGGTGTAGCACCAACACTGGTGGTGGTGGTGTAGCACCAACACTGGTGGTGGTGGTGTAGCACCAACACTGGTGGTGGTGGTGTAGCACCAACACTGGTGGTGGTGGTGTAGCACCAACACTGGTGGTGGTGGTGTAGCACCAACACTGGTGGTGGTGGTGTAGCACCAACACTGGTGGTGGTGGTGTAGCACCAACACTGGTGGTGGTGGTGTAGCACCAACACTGGTGGTGGTGGTGTAGCACCAACACTGGTGGTGGTGGTGTAGCACCAACACTGGTGGTGGTGGTGTAGCACCAACACTGGTGGTGGTGGTGTAGCACCAACACTGGTGGTGGTGGTGTAGCACCAACACTGGTGGTGGTGGTGTAGCACCAACACTGGTGGTGGTGGTGTAGCACCAACACTGGTGGTGGTGGTGTAGCACCAACACTGGTGGTGGTGGTGTAGCACCAACACTGGTGGTGGTGGTGTAGCACCAACACTGGTGGTGGTGGTGTAGCACCAACACTGGTGGTGGTGGTGTAGCACCAACACTGGTGGTGGTGGTGTAGCACCAACACTGGTGGTGGTGGTGTAGCACCAACACTGGTGGTGGTGGTGTAGCACCAACACTGGTGGTGGTGGTGTAGCACCAACACTGGTGGTGGTGGTGTAGCACCAACACTGGTGGTGGTGGTGTAGCACCAACACTGGTGGTGGTGGTGTAGCACCAACACTGGTGGTGGTGGTGTAGCACCAACACTGGTGGTGGTGGTGTAGCACCAACACTGGTGGTGGTGGTGTAGCACCAACACTGGTGGTGGTGGTGTAGCACCAACACTGGTGGTGGTGGTGTAGCACCAACACTGGTGGTGGTGGTGTAGCACCAACACTGGTGGTGGTGGTGTAGCACCAACACTGGTGGTGGTGGTGTAGCACCAACACTGGTGGTGGTGGTGTAGCACCAACACTGGTGGTGGTGGTGTAGCACCAACACTGGTGGTGGTGGTGTAGCACCAACACTGGTGGTGGTGGTGTAGCACCAACACTGGTGGTGGTGGTGTAGCACCAACACTGGTGGTGGTGGTGTAGCACCAACACTGGTGGTGGTGGTGTAGCACCAACACTGGTGGTGGTGGTGTAGCACCAACACTGGTGGTGGTGGTGTAGCACCAACACTGGTGGTGGTGGTGTAGCACCAACACTGGTGGTGGTGGTGTAGCACCAACACTGGTGGTGGTGGTGTAGCACCAACACTGGTGGTGGTGGTGTAGCACCAACACTGGTGGTGGTGGTGTAGCACCAACACTGGTGGTGGTGGTGTAGCACCAACACTGGTGGTGGTGGTGTAGCACCAACACTGGTGGTGGTGGTGTAGCACCAACACTGGTGGTGGTGGTGTAGCACCAACACTGGTGGTGGTGGTGTAGCACCAACACTGGTGGTGGTGGTGTAGCACCAACACTGGTGGTGGTGGTGTAGCACCAACACTGGTGGTGGTGGTGTAGCACCAACACTGGTGGTGGTGGTGTAGCACCAACACTGGTGGTGGTGGTGGTGGTGTAGCACCAACACTGGTGGTGGTGGTGGTGGTGTAGCACCAACACTGGTGGTGGTGGTGGTGGTGTAGCACCAACACTGGTGGTGGTGGTGGTGGTGTAGCACCAACACTGGTGGTGGTGGTGGTGGTGTAGCACCAACACTGGTGGTGGTGGTGGTGGTGGTGTAGCACCAACACTGGTGGTGGTGGTGGTGGTGTAGCACCAACACTGGTGGTGGTGGTGGTGGTGTAGCACCAACACTGGTGGTGGTGGTGGTGTAGCACCAACACTGGTGGTGGTGGTGGTGTAGCACCAACACTGGTGGTGGTGGTGGTGTAGCACCAACACTGGTGGTGGTGGTGGTGTAGCACCAACACTGGTGGTGGTGGTGTAGCACCAACACTGGTGGTGGTGGCGTAGCACCAACACTGGTGGTGGTGGCGTAGCACCAACACTGGTGGTGGTGGCGTAGCACCAACACTGGTGGTGGTGGCGTAGCACCAACACTGGTGGTGGTGGCGTAGCACCAACACTGGTGGTGGTGGTGTAGCACCAACACTGGTGGTGGTGGCGTAGCACCAACACTGGTGGTGGTGGTGTAGCACCAACACTGAGTGGTGGTGGTGTAGCACCAACACTGGTGGTGGTGGCGTAGCACCAACACTGGTGGTGGTGGTGTAGCACCAACACTGGGTGGTGGTGGTGTAGCACCAACACTGGGTGGTGGTGGTGTAGCACCAACACTGGTGGTGGTGTATCACCAACACTGGGTGGTGGTGGTGTAGCACCAACACTGGTGGTGGTGTAGCACCAACACTGGTGGTGGTGGTGTAGCACCAACACTGGTGGTGGTGGCGTAGCACCAACACTGGTGGTGGTGGCGTAGCACCAACACTGGTGGTGGTGGTGTAGCACCAACACTGGGTGGTGGTGGTGTAGCACCAACACTGGGTGGTGGTGGTGTAGCACCAACAATGGTGGTGGTGTAGCACCAACACTGGGTGGTGGTGGTGTAGCACCAACACTGGTGGTGGTGTAGCACCAACACTGGTGGTGGTGTAGCACCAACACTGGTGGTGGTGGTGTAGCACCAACACTGGTGGTGGTGGTGTAGCACCAACACTGGTGGTGGTGGCGTAGCACCAACACTGGTGGTGGTGGTGTAGCACCAACACTGGGTGGTGGTGGTGTAGCACCAACACTGGGTGGTGGTGGTGTAGCACCAACACTGGTGGTGGTGTAGCACCAACACTGGGTGGTGGTGGTGTAGCACCAACACTGGTGGTGGTGTAGCACCAACACTGGTGGTGGTGGTGTAGCACCAACACTGGTGGTGGTGGTGTAGCACCAACACTGGTGGTGGTGGTGGTGGTGTAGCACCAACACTGGTGGTGGTGTAGCACCAACAGTGATACTTATCTGCTAGATGGGAAATATTGATCCAGTGGAAGAATTTCCAATATTTGATTATTATAAAACGCTTTGCCTTCTCATTTAACCTACTATCTTCACATGAGCAAATTATTTTACACCATAAAATATAATGATCTCGTGAGTGTACCTCGTTCATGTCCTCACAGTTTACACTGGACATCATCTACGACTCCACACAAGCCGATCTACGAGTAGTTGTAGTTCCACCATTAATGATGACCAAAATAAACAAATCCACAAGGGCCGTGATGAGGGTTCGAACTTACGTCCAGGATGATCCCAGACCAAAATAATGGGCATTACGGTGACTAGTTATAAATTTACAGCGTTTACCGAGGATTGTGTTGGTGTAGAGGTCGCTAGTGGCGTGCCGCGAACCTCCAGCATTCGTGCTCTCTATCGGGGTCATTAAGGCCACCGTCCTCTAATTATTACTTCATAAAAATCTAGATTAATACGGTAATAGGCTAACCTGCGTGTCCACGCCCCAACCTCATTATAACATGGACTCACTATAGGTGTAAACGAGACATTTCCGGGTTATGAATCAGAGTCCGTGCTTGAACACAATCTGGAATTAACGACGGTGTAAACTGGAGAAGAACGGAGTGTTTACCCCGTGATCGTCCTGTCATTAGGCTTGCTCAGCGCAATTATTGACAGTAGTGTTAGTACGAAGAGGCTTTAATGAGTGTCCTCTCTCTTGTTTATAGGTTAAAAGTCATAATGTTGTCTAGCTTCCTCGCATGTACACAATTGTAATACATTTGTTAATGTTCAATGTCGTTACAATACCTGATAAAATCCTTTGGTAAACGTTAAATAATTTAAAAAACAAATTCAGTCAGTCAGACGATATGGTTTGTGTTCCGTTACCACTGCTGGGGAGAGTTAGCCACAGAGGGGCATATTTAACCAGTGCTGCCACATTTATCTAATGAGGGACATATTTATCCAGTGCTGGACATATTCTAAAGCAGAATACATTTTATTTATTTATTATTTTATTTATTTATTTATTTATTTATTTATTTTATTTATTTATATACAAGAAGGTACATTGGGTTTGTGAGAATACATAGCAGGGTATTTACAATCTTGTAAAGCTACTAGTACGCGCAGCGTTTCTGGCAGGTCCTTAATCTAACAGATAATTTTAAGTAGGTAAATTTTAGCATTATTAATAAAATGATAAATACATTGCAAGAAAAAAATGAGATGAGAGAGATTAGTAAGTATATTAATTTAAAGCACATTGGTATATTAAAGCTCTGATTGATTACATTGACAGCTTGATTGGTATTTTAAACAAGATTAATAGACACCATACAGCAGATTGATAGCACATATAAAAAGACAGCAATGATCACAATGGTAAAGATGTTCGTATTGGGTACATACAGATTGGGTAGCAATAGATACAGTGCAATTTTGTATCTATCCACAATGGTGTGGTGATAATGGGTCCTATTACATCTGTCCAGGGAGAGTTTCAGAGCAGGATTTGCATTTAAGAACAGGGTTTTGTAAATGTAGTTGACACAAGAGAATTTGTGGAGTGAGATTATGTTTAGCATGTTTTGGGAGTTAAACAAGGGGGCTGTGTGTTGTCTGAAAGCAGAATTTGTTATTATTCTGATATCAGATTTTTGCTGGGTGATGATGGACCTGAGGTGGTTTGCAGTGGTTGAACCCCATGCACAGATACCATAATTAAGATAGGGATAGATTAGTGCATAATAGAGATGAGAGCAGAGTTAGGTACATAATATCTGATTTTGGAGAGTATACCAACTGTTTTAGAGACTTTCTTAGTTATGTGTAGTATGTGGGTGCTGAAGTTGAGTCTCTTGTCTAGGAATAGGCCTAGAAACTTTCCATCATTTTTACTACTAATGTTAACATTGTCTATCTGAAGCTGAGCTGGGATATGCGAGTATAAAAAATATAAAAACCAAATTAAAATTACTGGACATATTTAGCCTAGACATATCCTAGCAGTATATAATGGAAAAGTCCCAGACGAGCGAGCAAGGAAGTGGGGGATAGTTAAGAATGGTCTGGAGGTGTTGGTAAGCCCGGGGATTGTTCTGGCCCCAGAGCCAAGTTAGCGGCGGCTGGCAGTTAGGTGGTCGTGAAATGTTCATGATTTCTTCTCTCCTCCTCCCGGGGCAGAGGCGGTAAACTGCCATGTGCCGCCCGCCGGATAGGACGCATGTTTTGTTCTTGTCGGAACAGCTCTTCCAGTTATGACTGAGCACATACTGCACCTTCTTTCCCTGGTCGTTAGTTCGTGAGGTGATCAATTCTGAAGCACTTGTACCAGTCTGTGCTTATAGCGCCTCTCCCTGGATATTTGTCGTGGAGTAGTGGTTACGCTAGAGTATTGAAAACCTTTGTGCAGAGCTTCTGTGGGTTGGTCCACCGTTTCCAGCGTGAGTTAAGCTTGCGGCGTCGTTCGTCCCGAGTCTTGAATACTCCGGCTTCAATTACAGTTAGTTGTGGGTTCTCCACAGCTGTGTTAGCTGTGTACGACGTATTCTTCTAGCACTGATGAATAGAAGTCGAGTTCGTGTTGGAGGTTATGGCTTGGTTAGGATGGCACCCTGGTTGATGAATGTGTATATTCTATGCCAGGTGTCGGGGCATTGTGTGCGTGAAAGGCATTGTTAACTGACCCACTTTCTTTGGGGCGTTCTGTACCTCAAGGCTGTCGATCCTCTTTCGATGGTGTTATCTGTTCTCTTTCAAGACCCGCTGTATCTGGCTCAGAAGGGTGACAATGTTATAGTGCCTCCTCTCCTCCTTCATGGTCTGGTGTTCTCAGTATGCGGGTATGCCGCCGATATGCCGGGTTTTGTTCGATCAGTGGGTGCAGTGATGGGTGTTCAGTGGATTTTGTCTGACTATGAGGGGGGCGAATAGGGTGGTGGTGAACAGGGTTAAATCCTGCATGATTGCAGGAGTTGGTCTCAATGGGCGTCTAGGCCCGATGTCTCCGTGGTGTAGTGGTAAGACACTCGCCTGGCGTTCCGCGAGCGCCATGTCATGGGTTCGTATCCTGGCCGGGGAGGATTTACTGGGCGCAATTCCTTAACTGTAGCCTCTGTTTAACGCAACAGTAAAATGTGTACTTGGATGAAAAAACGATTCTTCGCGGCAGGGAATCGTATTCCAGGGACCTGCCCGAAACGCTACGCGTACTAGTGGCTGTACAAGAATGTAACAACTCTTGTATATATCTCAAAAAAAAAAAAAAAAAAAAAAAATGTGTGGTTTCCTGTTGTGACATCGATGAAGACTCCAGGTGTGTGTTGGCCTGTCATAGGTCGTCCTTCGGTTGGGTTACAGAGAGGTTGTGTAGGTCCGCCAAGGCTGCAGTAGGCATGTCATCAGCAGAGCTCTGGGTTTCAGAGGCTTGTCATTCTCAACTGCAAGGTATTATTGAAAGTGTGGTGCTTGGCTCATAGTTTCCCAGTGAACAGAGTCCTCGCTTTTGAGATCGAGAAAGTGATTTTTCGGTATCTATGAGGCAGGAAGTACCTTCCTGTCAGACAGTACACAATATATGCTGCTAGGGCGAGGGTGGAGTGGAGAGGTCAGACGTTTTTCACAAGGCTTTAGCGATCTATTTAGTTATGTTTCGGAAGGAAATGGTTTCACAGTTGCAGGCCCAGACACCGGGGTCGTATTTCTGTGGAGTGAGGGTGGGCTTGTTGTGTACCTTGCCCAAGTGTCAGGAAGTGGCACTTGTTACACAGTCTTTATACTCCTGGACAGTTCAGGCGCTTCATCACATCTGTTGTATGCCGGACCTTTGAGTGGTCGGGATGTGTATCGGAAATTGGTGATTTTGAGTGCTCAAAGAGTGGAAAGACTGTGTTTAGTGTTCCGGTAGGTAATTATAAATAGAACAATGCAGATGATGTACAGTGACCACAACACAGCAGTTGCAACATCAGGATCTGCGGGTTGGTACAAGAATTCAACCAACTACGAACCACTTATTTTGATGAAAGGGAGCAGTAGAACAACAGAAGTACACTTACATCACATCAGGCTTGGATACCCATGTGCATGGGAAATAGGCTTACAGGTTCCGGAATATGAGAGAAAATGTCAGCACTGTGGAGAAATGCCCGACTGACCACTGGAACATTATGTAACACAGTGCACAGTTACAAACCCAATAAGATTTCAACTAAGATCAACAGAGCAGAAGTAGTTAAACATATGGGACAAAATCTTACTGAAAGCGACCATACGAGTCATAAATACTCATACTCCACCTAAGTGAAACAGAAACAAGAAACAAGTAACACTTAGTGGGTCAGCCAAAGGCTTAGGGACCGCGTAAGAATATCCCTGAACCCCCCCCTCACAAAAAAATACATTATCTCAAAGACATTTGGCCCTTTAGGTCTATTTATTCCTTTGATATTAAGAAGAGCTGGCAAGCCAAAGTTGGGTGGGAAGAGCCCCTGCCTCCGGACCTGCACCAATCACGGAGTGACAATGCTGATGAACGAGGCCTCAGTCATCAAATTACCTTCCCTCGGTAAACAGTTAAGTACAGAGTACCATCAATGCTTCATGTGTGTTGGGATGCCATGGCATATGGTGCACAAGCTTATGTTGTAATATATAATATAATGAATCACTTCTGTTAACCTCCAAGGCTAGTCACTCCACTGACAACTCTGCCACAGATGGAACTACCGGCCTTAGCTTGCAGGCATTTGTTTGGCTCATCATATTACACCTTGCTTGTCGACAATTAACCTTACTAAACAAGTAACTTGGTGTGACAGTGAAGCAGAGCTTCAGTGGGTGAAAAATAACAATAAGAGTTCCCAAAATTTGAGAAAACTCCATATGGTGGGGTCCAACCGCTTGGGCTGGATAGTAGAGCGACGGTCTCGCTTCATGCAGGTCGGCGTTCAATCCCCGACAGTCCAAGTGGTTGGGCACCATTCCTTGCCCCCGTCCCATCCCAAATCCTTCTCCTGATACCTTCCCAGTGTTATAGAGTCATAATGGCTTGGCGCTATCTCCTGATAGTTTCCTTCCTTCCATATGGAGTTGTTGCGTGTACGAACTGGAGTGAACTAGTAGATTACTTGTCCAGGGAAACTAATGGTGAAATAGTCCATTAACGCAAATTGTGGTTTCATGGCCCCAAGTAGTTAGTAGGTGGTAGTTGGCCAAAACAGAAGCCACAGGTCATACTGACACAAGTCACAACTACCACAATGGTCCAACCAGAAACATTAGCGTTTGACCCCACTCGGTACTCCAGTGTAGGCTAGGTAGTTAAGTAATCAAGTAATTAAAGTTACATCTTGGGGTACCACTAGTCTTTAGAAAAGTGTGCAAATAAATATTACAAACTCGTTACCAAATAGATCTCTGTGAATCAGGGTAACGGGGGTCTTGTCTGCCTTACTTATTGCAAATATATAGCACTTGAAATAGCACTTTCTCTAACTAGCTGACATTGTAACTATAAGGTGTGAAGGATAGATGAAATTGTTTATGCAACAATCTAAGATGAGGTCTGATAAAGACCTTTTGTGCCCTCTATAATGCTTTTTGCGCTACCGCTCACAGGATGGGTATGGGGTGCACAATAAACTAGCCGCCTCCAGCGCCAACAATCAATTGTCTGCCTTACTGCTGGGCTCAGAGCCGCAACCTCCCATCCCGCAATATGTGTACAATTTCCATCCTGAAATGGGGCCTGATAGCCGAGTGGACAGCGCATGGGATTTGTAGTCCTGAGGTTCCGGTTTCGATCCCCGGTGAAGGCGGAAACAAATGGGCAGAGTTTCTTTCACCATGATGCACCTGTTCACCTAGCAGTAAATAGGTACCTGGGAGTTAGGCAGCTGATATGGGCTGCTTCTTGGGTAACAAAAAAGAGGCCTGGTGGAGAACCGGGCCGCGGGGACGCTAAGCCCCGAAATCATCTCAAGATAACCTCAAGCTCACCCCTATAGGTACAAATATAGGACACAAGACCTATATGACTTTTGAATATACATACATTCCAAAATTTATTGCATTGCAGGTGTATTAACTTTATTAAACTTAGCTAATGTTGACTGCTACAATAACAGTTATCTTAAATCATTTTTATATTTTGAATCATAATAAAACTTTCAGAAATATGTTAGGTTAACTTAATAGCACAAAAATCCCGTTTATTAAAAAGTAAAAACTACTGAATTATCCTTAATATTAATCACTAATTGAAGGTATCAACAGAATCTCATTATTGTGCCAAACCTTAATTAACTTCAATTAACCTTATTACATAATTCTCTTTATAAACAGAATAAGCAGCCAGGAACACTGTTCATCGTCTCGTGTTGGTCCCTGGTATCTGGGGTACTGCAGGTCCTGGTCCCCTGGTACCTGGGGTACTGCAGGTCTTGGTCCCCTGGTACCTGGGGTACTGCAGGTCCTGGTCCCTGGTATCTGGGGTTCTGCAGGTCCTGGTCCCCTGGTACCTGGGGTACTGCAGGTCCTGGTCCCTGGTATCTGGGGTTCTGCAGGTCTTGGTCCCTGGTATCTGGGGTTCTGCAGGTCTTGGTCCCTGGTACCAAGGGTTCTCCAGGTCTTGATACATGTGCATCATCAACCATCACGGGTTGACGGAGACATCAACTCATCACGGCTCCGTTACCCCTCTAAGTGCTGCAACTCTTCACTATCAACTCCAGTAACCTTAATTCCAGTAAGCTCTTTAATCTTGCGCAACTTCCGTGGTTAATCCTGCAATCCTCCTTAACTGCCGCCCTTCTCTGGCTCAGCCTCTCTTCTTCCCGTATCTTGTAAGGTTCACGGAAACTACTGAATTATTTACTTCAACATTTTTAAAGAAGTTGACGAAATTTTGAAGCATAAACATGAAAACAAAGTGTGTAGTCTCAAACACCCCCGCGCCGGTCGGCGGAGCGGACAGCACGCTGGACTTGTGATCCTGTGGTCCAGGGTTCGATCCCTGGCGCCGGCGAGAAACAATGGGCAGAGTTTCTTTCACCCTATGCCCCTGTTACCTAGCAGTAAAATAGGTACCTGGGTGCTAGTCAGCTGTCACGGGCTGCTTCCTGGGGTTGGAGGCCTGGCGGAGGACCGGGCCGCGGGGACACTAAAGCCCCGAAATCATGTCAAGATAACCTCAAGATAACCGCTATGCAATAAGCAACGGCAGTTTAGATAGCAAGAAAATGGTTATAATGCACTAAAGAGATAACTTAGGTCCACACCGCCACTCTCACAGGTACAATACAATTACATACATTCAACACATCTTTTGAGGATCGTTTTTATGCCTCAAAAGCCTCGTTGATACACGAGGTTAAGGTGAGTGATTTGTACTCGCCTAGTACTCACCTAGTTGTGCTTGCGGGGGTTGAGCTCTGGCTCTTTGCTCCCGCCTCTCAACCGTCGATCAACAGGTGTACAGATTCCTGAGCCTATTGGGCTCTATCATATCTACACTTGAAACTGTGTATGGAGTCAGCCTCCACCACATCACCCCTAATGCATTCCATTTGTCAACCACTCTTGACACTAAAAAAGTTCTTTCTAATATCTCTGTGGCTCATTTAGGCACTCAGTTTCCACCTGTGTGGAAACTGTGCCGTTGTCGAGGTGTTGTTGTGGCCAGACACCCAGGAGGGCACACTCGCCGTACTCTTGACCAGACTCGCTCTTCCACCGGTTTGGTATTCCCAGAATTGTTCTATACTGGAGAGGGAGATAGAGTGTGTGTGTGTGTGTGTGTGTGTGTGTGTGTGTGTGTGTGTGTGTGTGTGTGAGAGTGAGAGTGAGAGTGAGAGTGAGAGAGAGAGAGAGAGAGAGAGAGAGAGAGACAGAAGCAGAGACAGAAGCAGAGACAGAGACAGGGAGACAGAGACAGGGAGACAGAGTGAGACAGAGACAGGGAGACAGAGTGAGACAGATTTATCAACGATGAGGAATACAAGCAGGTAAACAGGGTGGTCCCAATAACAAATGTTCACTATTTACTTACCTATAGTTGCCATGGCAACGTTAACGTTACAACTATTTGTATAACAAGTTGAAAACATTAGTAGCAAACTGCCTGAAACATTTGGGTACTCTGCTAGGTCTGAAACCAAATACTGTCAAATGTTTCACCATTTCATGACGCCCACATAAATGTTCCCAAACACACAGACAGACACACGTGCAAAAACCACCGCACGCGCGCGCACAACACCAAAGTGAATGCAAATTTAGAACATCTTTTCATATACAAGAGTTCTTACATTCTTGTACAGCCACCAGCACGCATAGCGTTTCGGGCAGGTCCTTAATCCAATGTTCCCTGGAATACGACCCGCCAAATCACTTTACAACCAGGTACCCATTTTACTGTTGAGTTAAACAGAGACTACAGTAAAGATTTGACGCCTAGTAAATCCTCCCCGGCCAGGATACGAACCCAGGACAAAGCGCTTGCGAAACGCCAGAAGAGTATCTTACCACTACACCACGGGGGACTGCTAATGTCGATATCCGGAGACGATACAAAACTGCTAATACAGTTCTCAGTTATAATTATTTGTATCTTACTGCATTAGACGAGACGGGATATACGAGACATGCTCACGAGGTATAAGATCGTAAAGGACACTGACACTATGGAACACGAGATGTTTACGTGCCGCAACACACACACACACACACACACACACACACACACACACACACACACACACACACTAATCGAATTATCTCTCCTCTTATTCGTAAAATGAACTAATTCCGGGTGCCACTACTAATTCAGTGCTCATTACAGCACAAAATTGACCTCATCATCGTGGCCATATCTCTTAAACGATCATCAATCAGGGTTCACACAATGGCAAAGAACCACCACTCGGGGTTCACACAATGGCAAAGAACCACCACTCGGGGTTCACACAATGGCAAAGAACCACCACTCGGGGTTCACACGCCGGCAAAGAACCACCACTCGGGGTTCACACGCCGGCAAAGAACCACCACTCGGGGTTCACACGCCGGCAAAGAACCACCACTCGGGGTTCACACGCCGGCAAAGAACCACCACTCGGGGTTCACACGCCGGCAAAGAACCACCACTCGGGGTTCACACGCCGGCAAAGAACCACCACTCGGGGTTCACACGCCGGCAAAGAACCACCACTCGGGGTTCACACGCCGGCAAAGAACCACCACTCGGGGTTCACACGCCGGCAAAGAACCACCACTCGGGGTTCACACGCCGGCAAAGAACCACCACTCGGGGTTCACACGCCGGCAAAGAACCACCACTCGGGGTTCTCACACGCCGGCAAAGAACCACCACTCGGGGTTCTCACACGCCGGCAAAGAACCACCACTCGGGGTTCTCACACGCCGGCAAAGAACCACCACTCGGGGTTCTCACACGCCGGCAAAGAACCACCACTCGGGGTTCACACACGCCGGCAAAGAACCACCACTCGGGGTTCACACACGCCGGCAAAGAACCACCACTCGGGGTTCACACACGCCGGCAAAGAACCACCACTCGGGGTTCACACACGCCGGCAAAGAACCACCACTCAGGGTTCACACACGCCGGCAAAGAACCACCACTCAGGGTTCACACACGCCGGCAAAGAACCACCACTCAGGGTTCACACACGCCGGCAAAGAACCACCACTCAGGGTTCACACACGCCGGCAAAGAACCACCACTCAGGGTTCACACACGCCGGCAAAGAACCACCACTCAGGGTTCACACACGCCGGCAAAGAACCACCACTCAGGGTTCACACACGCCGGCAAAGAACCACCACTCAGGGTTCACACACGCCGGCAAAGAACCACCACTCAGGGTTCACACACGCCGGCAAAGAACCACCACTCAGGGTTCACACACGCCGGCAAAGAACCACCACTCAGGGTTCACACACGCCGGCAAAGAACCACCACTCAGGGTTCACACACGCCGGCAAAGAACCACCACTCAGGGTTCACACACGCCGGCAAAGAACCACCACTCAGGGTTCACACACGCCGGCAAAGAACCACCACTCAGGGTTCACACACGCCGACAAAGAACCACCACTCAGGGTTCACACACGCCGACAAAGAACCACCACTCAGGGTTCACACACACCGACAAAGAACCACCACTCAGGGTTCACACACACCGACAAAGAACCACCACTCAGGGTTCACACACACCGACAAAGAACCACCACTCAGGGTTCACACACACCGACAAAGAACCACCACTCAGGGTTCACACACACCGACAAAGAACCACCACTCAGGGTTCACACACACCGACAAAGAACCACCACTCAGGGTTCACACACACCGACAAAGAACCACCACTCAGGGTTCACACACACCGACAAAGAACCACCACTCAGGGTTCACACACACCGACAAAGAACCACCACTCAGGGTTCACACACACCGACAAAGAACCACCACTCAGGGTTCACACACACCGACAAAGAACCACCACTCAGGGTTCACACACACCGACAAAGAACCACCACTCAGGGTTCACACACACCGACAAAGAACCACCACTCAGGGTTCACACACACCGACAAAGAACCACCACTCAGGGTTCACACACACCGACAAAGAACCACCACTCAGGGTTCACACACACCGACAAAGAACCACCACTCAGGGTTCACACACACCGACAAAGAACCACCACTCAGGGTTCACACACACCGACAAAGAACCACCACTCAGGGTTCACACACACCGACAAAGAACCACCACTCAGGGTTCACACACACCGACAAAGAACCACCACTCAGGGTTCACACACACCGACAAAGAACCACCACTCAGGGTTCACACACACCGACAAAGAACCACCACTCAGGGTTCACACACACCGACAAAGAACCACCACTCAGGGTTCACACACACCGACAAAGAACCACCACTCAGGGTTCACACACACCGGCAAAGAACCACCACTCAGGGTTCACACACACCGGCAAAGAACCACCACTCAGGGTTCACACACACCGGCAAAGAATCACCACTCAGGGTTCACACACTGGCAAAGAACCACCACTCAGGGTTCACACACACTGGCAAAGAACCACCACTCAGGGTTCACACACACTGGCAAAGAACCACCACTCAGGGTTCACACACACTGGCAAAGAACCACCACTCAGGGTTCACACACACTGGCAAAGAACCACCACTCAGGGTTCACACACACCGACAAAGAACCACCACTCAGGGTTCACACACACCGACAAAGAACCACCACTCAGGGTTCACACACACCGACAAAGAACCACCACTCAGGGTTCACACACACCGACAAAGAACCACCACTCAGGGTTCACACACACCGACAAAGAACCACCACTCAGGGTTCACACACACCGACAAAGAACCACCACTCAGGGTTCACACACACCGACAAAGAACCACCACTCAGGGTTCACACACACCGACAAAGAACCACCACTCAGGGTTCACACACACCGACAAAGAACCACCACTCAGGGTTCACACAC
>NC_091182.1:33942059-34021840 GCF_040958095.1 Procambarus clarkii
ATATAATGCAGGCGATGAGTCACAATAACGTGGCTAAAGTATTTTGACCAGACCACACACTAGAAGGTGAAGGGACGACGACGTTTCGGTCCGTCCTGGACAATTGACTTGAGAATGGTCCAGGACGGACCGAAACGTCGTCGTCCCTTCACATTCTAGTGTGTGGTCTGGTCAATATATATAATAATAATATTAATTTATATATGCGAACAAACCCATTACTAATACACAGCATGTTAAAATTGATGAATGCGTCTGGGGAGGACGGCCGCTGCTTTTGTCGGAAAAAACGACATCATTTACCAACCTTTAATACAACTCGCAGTTAATATTGCTGCTGATTTTGTACTAACAAATTAACCTAAAGTATATCCTTTAATCATTCATAGAAAACGAGATTGTTGTGGCTTTTTCCCCGAGAAAATGAGAATATAATTGCGACATTACCAGAATATACATTATTAAATCTTAAATATTTCTTAAAACACCAGTCTATGCATTAGAATGAATAAAAAAAATAATCGCTATGACTAGATCTAATAAAATTACTAACTGAGGTCTACTTCCCATTGTCAATAAAAGGGCAGAATTAGAACCGTTCTGTGGGGTGCGTCCGGATGAGGGAGGCAGACGGCATTAATTTAAACATGAACAAAGTCTCGCCTGGAGCACGCTCGAAGCCCCGCAATTATTGGCCTCTAGACGGAGTGTTATGGGATGTACAACTCTCCCATCATCAGCACCATCTTCGTCAACAATAAGGGAAGTGTTCTATACCTGATAACCCATTAAGTCTAGCTATTTCTGCCCAGTAATATAGATTAGGATAGGCCGGTGAGGACAAGACGAGCCATCCGAAGGGGTAAATATTATTAATCATAATACTTATTTTCCCTGATGTAAACGTCATATTATTGTTACGAACAAATCCACAAGGGCCGTGACGAGGATTCGAACCTGCGTCCGGGAGCATCCCAGACGCTGCCTTAATCGACCGAGCTACGACATGGTTAAAAAGAGTTGAAACCGAAGTTCTACTGAACTTACTGGATGCCTGTGGTTTCTGTGTGTAGTGTGTTATAGTTAAGATCATTAACATGTGCCCTTTCTAACAGGTGAAATTGAAGGGGAAGAAGAATTAGCAACAACTACCTGGTTCAACACGTGACAAGTGATCACGCTAGCCTCACCCACCAGGAAAGTCAGTTGTGCGTGAGCCTTCGTGTCCACGGCTGGTCCTATGCAGGTCGGCGTTCAATCCCCGCGACCGTCGAAGTGGTTGAGCACCATTCCTTTCCTCCCCGTCCCATCTCACATCCTTATAGTGGCCCCTTCCCAGTGCTATATAGCCGTAATGGCTTGGCGCTTTCCCCGGATTGTTCCCTACCCCCTTCTAGTTGACCAGGCCATATCCAACAATACAGATAAGCTGGATTTGTTTCATATAATTTACCAATTCTTTGTAGTCTAACACCTGTTAACAATTGTAGTGAATTTCTTTTCAATCGATATCTTCGATTGTTAGGCTGTATTATTAATAAGCCCCCCGCTCGTGTAGGGAACTATCTGTGGGAAAATTAAACATACAGTCCACTTTAAGATCATGCAGTCCGATATCGAAATAAATCAATTAACGTAAGAAATAAATTAATATAAATTATAATAAATTATACATCATTAAATAAATTATTAAATTAATTGTAAATAAATAAATCCCACGAGTCAGTTTTCCACGCCGCGTTAACGAGCCTGGCCTGAGGACGGGTCCTTGTAAAGGCTTTAACCACATACTACAAATATAAATAATTACCAGGAGCCTAAGAGCCTAAACTAATCTACGCATAAATATGCACAACATGGTAATGTATAATATTGATATATATATTTGAGAAAATGAACAGCATGATAAAACTAATTTTGAGGTTATCTTGAGATGATTTCGGAGCTTTAGTGTCCCCGCGGCCCGGTCCTCGACCAGGCCTCCACCCCCAGGAAGCAGCCCGTGACAGCTGACTAACTCTTAATATAGCCTGAGCACCTGTTGAATAACAGTCAATCACTCATTAAGGTTCGAAGGCTATTGAGGAATCCTCCCTAAACGCTTCCGTAATCCAACCCGTCCTCAGGACAGGTTTGTTAAAGCTTGGCCTGACACATGGGTCAATTTTAATGTATTGTGTATTAATAAAAACTTTGTTCTCATTTATATATTAATAATAATATATTTTAAAGTTCTGTGTACAGTTCGACATAGGTTAGGTTAGGGGGTTTAGGTGCTGTTGGCGATTATTTGTATTTAAAGTACAGTATGTGAGCGACGCCATTACAGCGTTCTGGTTCGAACAGAGGTCGTCAACTGAGACATTCGAACACTTATTGAACGAAGCTTCGCTGTGAGTCGTGTGTAAACCGTGTTTAATATATAAATCGGTGGCTTGGCGGCTGGGTTAACAAGCATTTCGCCTTTGTTTATGAGGACTGGCTGCTTAACCATCGTCGGAGCTCACAGAATAAAGGCGGTTCACAGACATGGAAGGTTCAGAGAAGGTTCATTCAGTAAAATTCAAAGACAAGAAAAAAATACCATGTTAGGTTTATTTGTCAGTATTATTGTCAGAAAAAAGAATTATTGTTCAGAACTTACAGACTGGAAACAAACTTATATTGCTCAACATATTGGGAAGTGATCACTTGCTCTGAGCTCTCACACTGGACGAGCTCTCACCTCTCACACTGGACGAGCTCACACCTCTCACACTGGACGAGCTCACACCTCTCACACTGGACGAGCTCACACCTCTCACACTGGACGAGCTCACACCTCTCACACTAGCCTGTGGCTCCTCCTTGAGTCACAGACGAGAAAGGAATAACCCAGTGAACTGAAGAACACCATCCATGAATCAGCATATCAGCCCAACAACACACAGGCAACACAACCACATACAACACAACCACAACACAACCACATACAACACAACCACATACAACACAACCACATACAACACAACCACATACAACACAACCACAACACAATCAACGAGGAAGTCGCCGACAGAATCAAACCGCGTCCTTGTCGCCGTAGTACAGAATCTCAGAGAAGATCAACAGTCTTTATCATAAATGAATTTCTTTAGGAATATCAGAGTCAAGCTGGTCGCATGAGAGACTCTAAGATCTAATTTTAAAAGAAAGAAAAACAAAGAAGTGGACATTGTCAGAGGCAGGCGCGCACGCACCCATTCTCAGCACGCGCAAGCGCGCTCACACACACACACACACACACGCACGCACGCACGGACGCACGCACGCACGGACGGACGGACGCACGCACGGACGGACGGACGCACGCGCGCGCGCACACACACACACGCGCGCACACACACACACACACACACACACACACACACACACACACACACACACACACACACACACACACACACACACACACACCCTTGTGCGGGTTCGATTCCCGCACAAGGTAGAAACAAATGGGCAAAGTTTCTTTCACCCTAAGTGCCCCTGTTACCTAGCAGTAAATAGGTACCTGGGAGTTAGTCAGCTGTCACGGGCTGCTTCCTGGTGTGTGTGTGTGTGTGTGTGTGTGTGTGTGTGTGTGTGTGTGTGTGTGTGTGTGTGTGTGTGTGTGGGTGGTGTGGGGAAAAAAAAAAAAAAAAAAAAAAAAGTTAGTAAACAGTTGATTGACAGTTGAGAGGCGGGCCGAAAGAGCAAAGCTCAACCCCCGCAAAAACACAACTAGTAAACACAACTAGTAAACACACACACGCGAGAAGAGTTGTGACAGATGAGGATTGTAGGATCCTCCAAATGGACTTAAACAGGTTGCAGAGATGGTCAGAGAAATGGCTACTGGAGTTCAACACGAGCAAATGTAAAGTTATGGAAATGGGATTAGGTGATAGGAGACCAAAGGGACAGTACACAATGAAGGGGAACTGCCTACCTGAGACGACTCGAGAAAGAGACCTGGGAGTGGACGTAACACCTAATCTAACTCCTGAGGCACATATTAATAGGATAACGACAGTAGCGTACTCTACACTAGCAAAAGTTAGAACTTCATTCAGAAACCTAAGTAAGGAGGCATTTAGGGCGCTTTACACTGCCTACGTGAGACCAGTCTTAGAGAATGCCGCCCCATCATGGAGTCCCTACCTGAAGAAACACACAAGGAAACTGGAAAAGGTTCAGAAGTTTGTAACAAGACTCGTCTCAGCGTTCCGAGGGATGGGGTATGAAGAGCGCCTGAAGGAACTGAGCCTTACGACACTAGAAAAAAGAAGGGAGATGGGGATATGATAGGAACGTTTAAAATACTCACGGGGATTGACAGAGTGGAAATAGACGAAATGTTCACACGGAATAGTAACAGAACGAGGGGACATGGGTGGAAGCTGGAAACGCAGATGAGTCACAGATGTTAGGAAGTTTTCTTTTAGCGTGAGAGTAGTGGGAAAATGGAATGCATTTAAGGAGCAGGTTGTGGAAGCAAATTCTATTCATAATTTTAAAACTAGGTATGATAGGGAAATAGGACCGGAGTCAAGGCTTTAAACAACCGATGGCTGGAAAGGCGGGATCCGAGAGTCAATGTTCGATCCTGCAGACAAATAGGTGAGTACACACACACACACACACACACACACACACACACACACACACACACAGCATCAAAGATTCTGCCCGGCCTTGAAGATTTGAGGGATGCGAACGGTGTTTCCAATTACATTATGTAAATCCTGGGCCAGACTCGCGCAGAAATCACCGCTATTTGAAACAATTGACTGGCGGGGAAGTAGGCAATTTCTCTTCCGTTACCAAGGCAACGCTGGGTAAATGTAGAGAGGGAGGATTGTAGCTTGTTAACCTGCGCCAATTGTCAACACTGACACAGTGTGGCACCACTGTAGATAAGTTTTGCCATACGGACTGTGTGTGTTGACGTTTCCATGAGAAATCTGCGATTTCCTTATCGAAGCCTCGCGTATTGTTTCATAACCAACCTGTCCTCTTACAAAAGAACGTCGCTTTTCGTTCGTATGCGTTATTAAGACCAAAAATCGTCGTACTAGAAAATGGAAGCGGCTCGCGAAAGTGACGTACTGTCCTGTTTTCTGTTTTGGGCCCTCTGGCTTAGTCTGGTAGGTTAGGAGAGGAAACTTTGAATTGTCCGTTTTCTTGCCCGTTTGAAACTTTAGGAGGACGTCAACTTGTCCTCAGGCTGGGCTGATCTACGCTGTCCTAGGGCCAGATTCACGAAGCAGTTACGCAAGTACTTACGAACGTGTACATCTTTCCTCAATCTTTGACGGCTTTATTTACATTTATTAAACAGTTTACAAGCATGAAAACTTGCCAATCAACTGTTGTTATTGTTATAAACAGCCTCCTGGTGCTTCGGAGCTCATTAACTGTTTAATAATTGTAAACAAAGCCGCCAAACATTGAGAAAAGATGTACAGGTTCGTAAGTGTTTGCGTAACTGCTTCGTGAATCTGGCCCCCTAGACTTCAAATACGTATTCGTTAATGTTGACAACTTGTGTAAGATAAAACAATGTTTCATCGAATATAAATTAATAAAGCATATTATAATTTTGTGTATGGTTAGGCTTAGGATAGTTTAGGTTAAGCATTTTGATTCTTTTGGCAATTGTTTGTATTTCCAGACGCAATTCGAACGCAGGACGAGTCAAGAACTGTCCGAGAAACTTACGAACGTCATCAGTCGCGTAATGCAGTGTTGTTAATTTATAAATAGTGGGTTTAACGGCTGGATTAATGAGCATTTGGGGATTGTTACAAGGACTTTAGGGGAGCCGGTCGGCCGAGCGGACAGCACACTGGACTTGTGATCCTGTGGTCTTTGGTTCGATCCCAGGCGCCGGCGAGAAACAATGGGCAGAGTTTCTTTGACCCTATGCCCCTGTTACCTAGCAGTAAAATAGGTACCTGGGTGTTAGTCAGCTGTCACGGGCTGCTTCCTGGGGGTGGAGGCCTGGTCGAGGACCGGCCGCGGGGACACTAAACCCCCGAAATCATCTCAAGATAACCTCAAGATAACCAAGATAGGACGAGCTGATCCGTGCGGCTGTTGTTGCTGTGGTTCAACACTAACGCTCCACTTCAACCTGTCCTCTTCACAACCAAGGACTGCCGGGTTCACAACTCATCAGCCAAATACTGATATTAAACTCAACACAAGCCAGTGACCGACTTGTGTATGACAAGTTATATATAGGTTTTCTTTTCTACCACAGACGTTGCCACACATTTACAATGCTAAGCAGCGTATGTACATTTTCTTCTGTCCTCCATGACAGGGTGAGTGATCTGTTAAACATATAGGTCAGTGATTTATTGAACCAACCATATTAGGGGGGATTATAGTGCTTTTAAAATGCTAATCTAACCTAAATACTTAAATTCATAGATTTACGTCTGTCCTACATAAACAGTACACGAGGTGTACATGAAGGTGTGTGGAGTAGATAATGTGGTGGTGGTGGTGGTGGTGGTAGTAGTGGTGGTGGTAGTGGTGGTAGTGTCTCCGGTTGCTAGCTCCAGGCTAGGGTCCCCAACCACTTGGGCTGGTCGGTAGAGTGACGGTCTCCTTTCATGCAGGTCGATGTTCAATCCCCGACTGTTCAAGTGGTTGGGCACCATTCCTTCCCCCCGTCCCATCCCAGATCCTTGTCCTGACCCCTTCCCAGTGCTATATAGTACAATGGCTTGGCGCTTTCCCCTGATAGTTCACTCATTCCAGGCTAGGGTTTACCCTCTACAACCGAGGACTACTTGATACTGGTTTGATGGGGTTCTGGGAGTTCTTCTACTCCAAGCCCGGCCCGAGGCCAGGCTTGACTTGTGAGAGCTTGGTCCACCAGGCTGTTGCTTGGAGAGGCCCGCAGGCCCACATACCCACCACAGCCCGGTTGGTTCGGCACTTCTTGAAGAAAACTAACTAGTTTTTTCTTGAAGATGTCCACGGTTGTTCCGGCAATATTTCTTATACTCGCTGGGAGGACGTTGAACAACCGCGGACCTCTGATGTTTATACAATGTTCTCTGATTGTGCCTATGGCACCCCTGCTCTTCACTGGTTCTATTCTACATTTACTTCCATATCGTTCACTCCACTGGTTCTATTCTGCATTTACTTCCATATCGTTCACTCCACTGGTTCTATTCTGCATTTACTTCCATATCGTTCACTCCACTGGTTCTATTCTGCATTTTCTTCCATATCGTTCACTCCACTGGTTCTATTCTGCATTTTCTTCCATATCGTTCACTCCAGTATGTTGTTATTTTACTGTGTAGATTTGGGACCTGGCCCTCCAGTATTTTCCATGTGAATATTATTTGATATCTCTCTCGACTCCTTTTTAGTGAGTATATTTGGAGAGCTTTTGAGACGATCCCAATAATTTAGGTGCTTTATCTCGTCTATGTATGCCGTATATGTTCTCTGTACTCCCTCTATTTCAGCAATCTCTCCTGCTCAGAAGGGAGAAGTGAGTACCGAGCAGTACTCAAGATGGGACAGTACAAGTGATTTGAAGAGTACAACCATTGTGATGGGATCCCTAGATTTGAAAATTATCATAATCCATTTTCATTTTTCTGGCTGACGCAATATTTGCTTGGTTATGCTACCTAAACGTTAAGTCGTCGGATGTGGGAACCAACCTGTGAGATTTATATTTATTTAATTTATATGAATTTATATTTACGTTAATTTGTATACTTCGATAGCAATTTGTATGATGATAAGTGGACTGTATTTCTGCAATAATCTCGCATATCGATCCTCTACACATTAGGGGGGGTTTATATTGAATTTATATATATGCAGCCAATCAAACTACAGTATTAACTACACATATTGTTAAACATTGAAGAGGTTCCTTATCTTATTGTGCAGCAGGCCTTAGTCCACCAGGTATAATCAGGATGTATCTTATCTTGAGGTTATCTCGAGATGATTTCGGGGCTTTTTAGTGTCCCCGCGGCCCGGTCCTCGACCAGGCCTCCACCCCCAGGAAGCAGCCCGTGACAGCTGACTTAACTCCCAGGTACCTATTTACTGCTAGATAACAGGGGCATTCAGGGTGAAAGAAATTAGACACCACATTTTCCCTCGTGTGAGGTAGCTTCCATCACCCTGGTAACTGATGCACAAAGCATGCTTCCTCGTCTTGACCTGTCAAAAGGGCGCTAGCTATGAAGCCAGAATCCTAATATATGACAGCTATATCAGAGAAAACACTGTACATGGAACCATAAAGACCTAGGCTTAATTACCTTTAGTATGAGGCGATCTCGTATTCTAACTGGCTCACCCTATCTAATGACATTAATGGCCATAAATGATAGATAAATGGGTTTCGGCAGAACACTTAACTTGTATTTGTTGACAGCGTGTTGATGATGGTACACCTTTGGTTTCCATAACACTTTGTCCAAGTAAAATTAACAGGAGCCGAATTGCTCCCACGCCCCTGGTCTAAGTCCAATAACAATGGCTGACCACTCCCTCCTCCCTGACGCTACTGGTCTACATTGTCCAGATGACAGTAAGTGATAGAAGGGTCACATTTACTCTATTTTAATTCTGATAATTAAGTTAATTTATATGAGATGTTTTTATGATGGTAAAGTCCAAAGACTAATGTATTTAAGAATAATTCCCACCATAATAGGTGGTGAATTTATAATAGTATGTGGTAATGATATCCCGTTTTCTATAGACGGAAATTCCACTACAAGTTACATTTTCAATGGGTTAACTTGTTTATACAACACAGCAATATTATCTGTCTGTATGATATTATTAAATGGTGTCGGATTTTCCGACATCGGACATCATTATTCCCAAATCCTTTACATGCTGCTTTCCTACTATGGGCAGATTTGATTGTGTTTTGTACCCTGTATCATGTTTATAGTCCATTTTTTACCGTACCTGGAATTTATCACCGTTAAACATCACGTTATTTTCTGTTGCCCAGTCGAAAACTTTATATCTGTTTGAAGTTTTTCAATGTCTTCAACAGAGGTAATTTTCATGCTGATTTTTATGTCATCTGCAAAGGATGATACGAACCTGTGACTTGTATTTTTGTCTATATCTGATGAGAATAAGGAAAAGCAGTGGTGCAAGGACTGTACCCTGAGTTACCGAGCTTCTAACTGTGCTTGGACTATTTTATATGGTTGACTGTTACTCTTTGTGTTCTGTTCGACAGAAAACTGAGCATCCAGCGTCCTACTTCACCAGTTATTCCCATTGACCTCATTTTGTGTGCTATCACTCCATGGTCACATTTATCGAATGTCTTTGTGAAGTCCGTGTATACCACCTCTGCATTCTGTTTTTCTTCTAATGCAAGGACTAGCAAGGTTTGTTAGTATAATTAGTGATAGTTGAAGCATTCTTGGCCACTGGAAGGTCCGATAAAGTTATTAGTGCAAATAATTATCCTTTTAACGATTAAGCGAACATTGTAACTATAACTAATTAAATATACTCTAAGATGGAAAAGTGTGCATCGGAGTTTTTATTGCCAGAGTGGTAATGATTATTTGACCCACTATGTATAAAATGTGTGTGTTCACATGTAATTTATTAATTCATTTTGATAACTTTTGTTACGCTTATTTCGAAAACATTGACTGAAGTGCCGTGACCGGGGAGTTTCCAACGCTATGCTACTTGACTATTTTATTGATAAATAGTAGAGTTAATTGGTAACGGTGGAATGACTTTGAAAATAAGAATCGTCATTTATGTGAACTATGGCGATGGCCTAATGGTGTTTTGTGTCCTGAGAGAGTATTCGAAACGCCGTATAGATTGTAAGTATAGAGTACTATACTTATATAGTATTTACTACTTAATACTTTAATTCTTATATAATAATTATTATATAATTATTATAAATTATTATATAACTTAATTATACTTATACTGGTATATACTACTTATATAGTATTAAGTATAGAGTATATTAGTATACACTGTGGCAGGTTACGAGATGTTTAACCAATTTTTAACTACAGTGGTGTGACTTCGAGTTTTAATTATTGCTAAGCTTGTCGTAGGTAACTTCTGGAACTTCTGGAAGTTGGTGGAGTCCCCGAGGCTGAGAGGTGAGGAGTCAGGCTCTACCTGGAGACTCGTCACCGCTTACGTCCCTGGCTGGTCACTGTCGGTTACGGCACAACAATCACTGCACTCTTAAGTGCACTGTTACCCGGCCCCGCTTGTGTGTAATACACCCATATTGGAATTTAGCTTCAATCCAGTTATTTATATTTAGGCATCACCAAAGCAGGTGGATACATTAGCGTTCTTAAGGGAATACTAACAACTTACACTCTAAACAAGTATTTAGAAGCATATCTGCAAGGAAACATGCCAAAAGTTTAAATCCTTACAAGCAAACGTGTCCTTAACCCCCCCCCCCCCAACTACACTCCTGTCCAGCACCACCATCGTCCTTGTTGGGGGTCTTCGGCTCCCCTCAACGTTCTCACCCAACTCGTTAGGTCAAATTGCCTCAAATTTGGCTGCCCTGCTGGCCCTCTGCACTATGGCTATGACAAGTGTCCCCTCCCACCATCACCACCCCCCTCTCGCCTTACTTTTATCTTCCAGGACCAGCAGGGCTACGTGTGTGTGTGTGTGTGTGTGTGTGTGTGTGTGTGTGTGTGTGTGTGTGTGTGTGTGTGTGTGTGTGTGTGTGTGTGTGGTTGCTGGAGTGTAGTTACAGGATGAGAGCTACGCTCGTGGTGTCCCGTCTTCCCAGTACTCTTTGTCGTATAAAACTTTGAAACTACTGACGGTTTTGGCCACCACCACCTTCTCACTTAGTTTTTTCCAATCGTCTACCATTCTGCAAAAGTGAACGTTCTAATATTTTTTTCGGCACCTTTCTTTCCTTAGCTTGATGTTAAGACACTCTTTTTGTTGAAGTTGTAGATCTCAAGAATTCCCCCTTCTTTAAGTGTCGATTCCTGGTGCTATTATTTACGTAGTGGTCGTATCTCCTCCTTTTCTTCTATATTCTAGCTTCGGCATATAAATAACGCCTCTGGTCTCTCCTTGTAGCTCTTATTTTTTAGTTCTGGAAGCCATTTTGTAGCATGTCTTTGCAACTTTTCCAGTTTATTTATGTGCTGCTCGAGATATGGGCACCATACAACCGCTGCATATTCTAATTTTGGTCTCACCAATGTGGCGAACAATTTAATATTTCGCCATCAATGCATTTAAAAGCGATTCTGAAGTTGGAAATCGCAGCATATACTCATGACACAATGTACTTTACGTGTTCCTCTGGTGAGTTTCCTCTCCAGAACCACCCCTAGATTTCTTTCTTTGCTAGAGTTCATTGATGCCGGTACATATAATTTATAGGAAGCATGTGGCCTGTTTTTCCCACCACCTTCCTCGTCACTCCAGCTTGTCCTTGCCTCCCTGAAAGCTGATGTTATCCTTCCTCCCGAAAAAGGCAATTCGTTGGTTGTCCTTGACCGGGTGGACTACCTCCAGCAACCTGATGTCTTACTCTCTGACTCCCGCACGGATGCTCCTCTGGTTTCTAACCCTTTGGATCGCTTTAAAACTTCCTTCAACCGCAAACTAAGACAGCTCTCTAGTCTTTTTCCTCCTGACTTCGATCAAATGAAACGTTTCCATGTAATCTGCCCCTTTTCTTATTTCTATGGTCTATCTAAGACTCATATACCTGATGTTCCTCTTCTATCATTTCTTCAATAGGCTCTGCGGGCTGTCCTCTTGCCTCCTGGCTACCTAAAACTCTGACGCTTTACCTTGGTACTTTTTCTCCCGCCCACCTTCGTCACTCTCAGGACTTCATAGAAAGACTGCACCTTCAGCCCTCCTGTAAGATGCTTAGTCTTGATGTTGACTCTGTTTGCTAATGTTCCCCTCGATGACGTTCTCTCTTCCCTTAGTCATAAGGCGACTGAGGGCCTTCTTCCTCTCCCACTTCCCACTGACGTTTTCCTCCAACTCATCAAACACTGTGTTGACTAACTCCTCTTTCAACGGTAAATATTTCTCTCAAACTTTTAATGTTGCTATGGGTTCCCCTCCCCCCCCCTACCCCCTGTTCTTGCCAATCTCTACATTGAGTACTTCGAAACCCTTCTTCCTCCCACTACTGATATTCGTCCCTCTCTCTGGCTTCGCTATGTTGATGACATTTTTGCTTTATGCCTCATGACCTTAGTCTTTTCCAGCCTTTCCTCTTCTCTCTTTAACAATCTGGCTCATTCTATCAATTTCAAATTTGAATGGGAATCTAATTCCCTTCTTCCTTTACTTGACGTTCATGTTCACGGCTCTGTGTCCGGGTTCTCTTTCTCTGTGTACCACAAACCCATGCATAGTGGTATGTACATTCACTTCATTTCCTCCTTCTGTTAAGAAAAGTGTTCTCGTCTCTCTTCCTCCGCGCTCTACATATCAGCGTACCTCAGTTTCTTGATTCTGATTTTTTTTTTATTTACAAATCTTTCTCCCGCCTTATCTTCTTGAGATCTTGAGGTTATCTTCAGATGATTTCGGGGCATTTTAGCATCCCCGCGGCCCGGTCCTCGACCAGGCCTCCACCCCCAGGAAGCAGCCCGTGACAGCTGACTAACACCCAGTTACCTATTTTACTGCTAGGTAACAGGGGCATAGGGTGAAAGAAACTCTGCTCATTGTTTCTCGCCGGCGCCTGGGATTGAACCCAGGACCACAGGATCACAAGTCCAGCGTGCTGTCCGCTCGGCCGACCGGCTCCCTAAAATAATATGTCGACCGTGACAGGACTCGAACCTGCAATCTTCGGATCCGAAGTCCGACGCCTTATCCATTAGGCCACACGGTCTTATATGGTTACACGACCATACGGTCCACGCGGTCCTTGGTTATCCTTTGCATTTTATCAGCTGTGCCTATTCAAGATAAACGAAATTTCTTTCATTCCAAACCCGTTTCCAACACTTACCACTGTGCGCTGCCTTCCCTTCATATATGAACTCAAAAATCACACTAATACCCTTCGTCCTCTTGACATAAAGCTCACCTTACGACAAATTAACTCTCTTCGTAGTAATGTGGTTCACACTACTGCTCCTGCTGCTAATGCTGCTGGTGTGTACTACTTGTCCTCTCCAAGACTGTGGGGAAACTGGCCGTACACTTAATGACAGATTTAAGAAACACAAAATAAGTGTTAAGTCTCCAGACACAAACAATGCTCTCTTCTGTCATGTTAGGGACTCTTAATCATCCTATTGATTGGTCTTCTAAAATAATCTTTCCTGCCTCTACTCTACACAGACGCCGTCTTGTCGACTCAGCTGTGATACACAACCCACCCAACATGAACCTGAGTCCTGGCTCTGTTGCTGTTGACTCTTCCCTTACACAGCATATACTCAAATGTTCTAACCTTTCTAACAAACGTGACCTAACATAAACTTACAATATTTTTTTCTTTTCTTTTTCTATCTTTCTCTTATTCCCATTTCTTGTTCCTTCTCCCTTTCTTCCGTCACCCCATTATTACACCCATTCCATCCGTACCCTTTTTTGCTTCTTGTTCATACCTTTTCGCCTTGCTCTTTCTTTCTTCAAGGAATTACCTTCTCTCACCTGCTCCTCACCTCACTTTTGCCCTACTTATGCCAGTGCCTCCCTCCCTCCAATCACAGTCGACTTGATAATAATCCAGGACGGACCGAAACGTCGTCGTCTCCTCGTCTTCTGTTGTGTGGTTTGGTCATCATATCTCCAGCCACGTTACTGTGACTCATCGTCAGCATGTGGAAGCTGACCAGGAGGCATTCAAACCACACTGCCCCGCCTACATGGAACAACGCCTACATGGAACAAGTCTTAAAAGTTAACCTGTCGCAAAAATCAGGTAAGAAACTTGAAAACGTACAGAAGTTTGTAATCAGACTCGTCCCAGAGGCACGTAGGATGGGGTATGAATTGGAACGAGGCTAAAAAAAATGAGACATGCCAAACACTCACGTATACAATACCTAAGGGAATTGACTGTGAAAATGGAAGGAAATAGACGAGGTTGTGGTCAAATTGCATACATTTGTACTTAACAATAATGAGTTGCATAGGCTCTAGTTTTGTTTGTTTTTATCACTGCAGACATTCGTGCTTGCGGCGTTGATGGTGTTTTGTACAGTTTGTGTGATGAGCAGTTTGAAGACAGGCACTGTCAACCTTGGTACGTGATCACCATGCTCGGGCTCTCATTCATACAAATATCACCCGCCTGTATTTTCTGAATGAACTAATCCTTCATTATCAAATGTAAAAAAATAAACAAACGACTGAATGATGATATCAATCACAAAAAAAATAAATACACGCAACAATAATAACAAGTAATGTTAAGACAAATGGCAATATAATAGAGCTACTTGCAGGGGTAAAGCCGATAAAAATTGGCAAAGCATTTTTTTCTTTAAAGAAATTAGGAGAATAATTATACGAGGAATGTCTCCACCTCCACCACCACTTTGCATAAACCTTTCTCCAGTGATTCCTACCAGACTCCCAGCCTGCCTCTGGACGGTGAAGTATGTGGGGAGCCCTGCGGGAGAGAGGGGGGGGTGCTAAGGGAAGACCTGAGGGATCCTAAGGTAAGGTGGGGGGGGGGAGAAGACCTGAGGGGAGCTATGCCACTTAAATGACCCCGTCGCTAGCCCCTTACAAGACTAAGTTTAATTATTCTTCAGGACTCATTCATTACGTCTGGTTGGAAGGTGTTGTGAGGGGAGGAGGAGGTGGCTGCCTGTCCCCTTGAGACCTGGCTGTAGGCTCCCGCATCACCTCCTAAGCCTCGCCTTTCCAGTTGTTAAATCAACTCATTAACTCCCATTCATCACATTTGTCATTTTTGTTTGGAAACAGCTCACTGAACTCGTCTGTACAAGCTCTGAACGTAAGCTACTCTGTGTGCAGGTCTTACTCAGGAGTAGATCTTCCCGTCATGTGTCCATGGTACAGTGTTCTCCCGCAGCCCGACCTCTTGTTGCACCGCTTCTGTGTAACGTCGCAGTCAATTCCGTCAACTCCACTTAGTAACCTGCAAGTTGTTCTCACATCTTTCTTCCTTCTTGGTGCTTCTTTCCTCCTCCGTGGTGCTTCTTTCCTCCTCCGTGGTGAGATTGTTTATGCACTCACCTATTTGTGCCTGCAGGATCATGCTCTAGCTCATGGACCCCGTTTTTCTAGCCGCTGGTTGTCTAATGCAATGACTCTTGACCCTATCATACCTCCTTGTAAAGTTATAAATGGAGTTAGCCTCTACAATCTGCTCCTTTAGGTCATTCCATTTACTCACTTCCATAACGCTAAATGAAAACTTTTTAACATCTCTATGACACATCTGCGTCTCAAGCTTCCATCCGTGCCTGCTTGCTCTATTGGTGTTCGGTGTAAATATTCTACTGGTGTTCTGTTTCCTTACTGCCAATCCCTCTAAGGATTTTATACGTCTGTATCATGTCCCCCCCCATTCGTTGCTCCTTTCTAATGTCGTCACGTTTAGTTCCTTCAGTCTCTCGTCGTACCTCAACTTTCGAAGCTCAAGGACGAGTCTTGCTGCAAACGTACGTATGTACGTACGTGTGTGTGTGTACTCACCTAATTGTACTCACCTAATTGTGCTTGCGGGGGTTGAGCTCTGGCTCTTTGGTCCCGCCTCTCAACCGTCAATCAACTGGTGTACAGATTCCTGAGCCTATTGGGCTCTATCATATCTACATTTGAAACTGTGAATGGAGTCAGCCTCCACCACATCACTTCCTAATGCATTCCATTTGCTAACTACTCTGACACTGAAAAAGTTCTTTCTAACGTCTCTGTGGCTCATTTGGGTACTCAGCTTCCACCTGTGTCCCCTTGTTCGCGTCCCACCAGTGTTGAAAAGTTCATCCTTGTTTACCCGGTCGATTCCCCTGAGGATTTTGTAGGTTGTGATCATGTCCCCCCTTACTCTTCTGTCTTCCAGTGTCGTGAGGTGCATTTCCCGCAGCCTTTCCTCATAACTCATGCCTCTTAGTTCTGGGACTAGTCTAGTAGCATACCTTTGGACTTTTTCCAGCTTCGTCTTGTGCTTGACAAGGTACGGGCTCCATGCTGGGGCCGCATACTCCAGGATTGGTCTTACATATGTGATGTACAAGATTCTGAATGATTCCTTACACATGTTCCTGAACGCCGTTCTGATGTTAGCCAGCCTCGCATATGCCGCAGACGTTATTCTCTTTATGTGGGCTTCAGGAGACAGGTTTGGTGTGATATCAACTCCTAGATCTTTCTCTCTGTTTCATTAAGTACTTCATCTCCTATTCTGTATCCTGTGCCTGGCCTCCTGTTTCCACTGCCTAGTTTCATTACTTTGCATTTACTCGGGTTGAACTTCAACAGCCATTTGTTGGACCATTCACTCAGTCTATCCAGGTCATCTTGTAGCCTCCTACTATCATCCTCTGTTTCAATCCTCCTCATAATTTTTGCATCGTCGGCAAACATTGAGAGGAACGAATCTATACCCTCTGGGAGATCATTTACATATACCAGAAACAGTATAGGTCCAAGGACTGACCCCTGCGGGACTCCACTTGTGACGTCTCGCCAATCTGAGACCTCACCCCTCACACAGACTCGTTGTCTCCTGTTGCTTAGGTATTCCTCTATCCACCGGAGTACCTTCCCTCTCACTCCAGCCTGCATCTCCAACTTTCGCACTAGCCTCTTGTGTGGCACTGTATCAAAGGCTTTCTGACAATCCAAAAATATGCAGTCTGCCCACCCTTCTCTTTCTTGCCTTATTTTTGTTGCCTGGTCGTAGAATTCAAGTAACCCTGTGAGGCAGGACCTGCCATCCCTGAACCCATGTTGATGCTGTGTTACAAAGTTCCTTCGCTCCAGATGCTCCACTAGTTTTTTTCGCACAATCTTCTCCCTCAGCTTGCATGGTATGCAGGTTAGGGACACTGGCCTGTAGTTCAGTGCCTCCTGTCTATCCCCTTTCTTGTATATCGGGACTACGTTAGCTGCTTTCCAAATATCTGGCAGTTCCCCTGTTGCCAGTGATTTGTTATACACTATGGAGAGTGGTAGGCTCAGTTCTCTTGCTCCTTCCTTTAGAACCCAAGGGGAGATTCCATCTGGGCCTATAGCCTTCGTCACGTCCAACTCTAGTAAACACTTCCTTACTTCCCCACTGGTAATCTCAAACTCTTCCAGTGGTTCCTGGTTAGCTATTCCCTCACTTACCTCTGGAATTTCTCCTTGTTCTAAGGTGAAGACCTCCTGGAATTTCTTATTCAATTCCTCACACACTTCCTTGTCATTTGTAGTGAATCCTTCCGCCCCTATCCTTAATCTCATAACCTGTTCCTTTACTGTTGTTTTTCTCCTAATGTGGCTATGCAACAATTTAGGCTGAGTCTTTGCCTTGCTTGCGATGTCATTTTCGTATTGTCTTTCTGCCTCTCTTCTCATCCTGACATATTCATTCCTGGCATTCTGGTATCTTTCTCTGCTCTCCAGTGTCCTGTTATTCCTATAGTTTCTCCATGCCCTTTTACTTTGCTGCTTAGCTAGCCTACATCTTTGATTAAACCATGGGTTTCTCATCTTCATTTCTCTGTTTTCCTTTTGGACTGGGACAAACTTGTTTGCTGCGTCCTTGCACTTCTGCGTGATGTAATCCATCATATCTTGGGCCGTCTTTCCCCTGAGCTCTGTTTCCCATGCTATATCTGTTAGGAATTTTCTTATCCCCTCATAGTTTCCCTTTCGGTATGCTAACCTTTTGGTTTCGGTATCCCTCCTCGAGTTCAATAACCCTTCTTCAATCAAGTACTCAAACACCAGTACACTGTGGTCGCTCATTCCTACTGGGTCCTCAAAACCGATTTCTCTTATGTCGGAGTCGTTCAGAGTGAAGACTAGGTCGAGTCTCGCTGGTTCGTCATTGCCTCTCATCCTTGTGGGTTCTCCGACATGCTGCGTTAAAAAGTTGCTTGTCACCACCTCCAATAGTTTGGCTCTCCACGTATCCTCGCCTCCATGCGGTTCCTTGTTCTCCCAGTCAATCTTTCCGTGATTGAAGTCGCCCATGATGAGCAGGTGGGATCTATTTCTACAGGCTATTTCTATTTCTGTGTGTGTGTGTGTGTGTGTGTGTGTGTGTGTGTGTGTGTGTGTGTGTGTGTGTGTGTGTGTGTGTGTGTGTGTGTGTGTGTACGTGTGTGTGTACGTGTGTGTGTACGTGTGTGTGTACGTGTGTGTGTACGTGTGTGTGTACGTGTGTGGTGCATCCCTGCAAGTCTCCAACTCTCACTATCACGTGAAAGCTGCCTCACCAAGAATCCTCTCTCATACATCAGAAGCTACAACTTTCTACCGACTTTCTAAATCCCCAAACATTCCTGAACGACCTACTTAGGATCTTGCTGGCTATCTCCGAAACACCGACCTGATCCAACAGGTCCAGGAACCCTGTCATTGTGGGTTCCTCGTAAATTCTCTCCAGGCTCCGGGAATCCTCTTCGACTAGCTACTAAGATTACTTCTTTATCTTAGAGTTCCACTTTGTTACCAGTGATTCTACTTGGCGCCTAGAGTTCTACACAATAATTTAAAACAACTCTTGAATTTTCTACTGGATACCACCACCTCATATATAGCTCTTCAGTGGCCATGGCGACCACAGTGAGCTACTGTGGCTGGTGAAGTTGATGAAGCACACAGTAGTGTCTCCCTCACGTGCCTAGTGAAGGTACCGTGATCCGGGACAGTTTGCCAGAGGGTCAGCGGTGGGTACGGTGATCTAACTTATTATTGGCCAGTAATATTAGATTAAGGAACGACGGTTAGCACACGAATCGAGACACAAAACAAGGTAATTATTATTAATCTCATCTAATAAATCATTACAATATTTCCCCTGATGGAGTTGTCATATTAGGTTATGAATATTATAGTGTGTGTAATAATTCCCTTCAATTACACCTTTGACAGGTGTAATTGAAGGGAAAAGAAGAAGCACAATTAACAACTACTTGGCACAACCAGGACATGTGATGAAGGCGGCATCACCCAAGAGAGGAGTATTTGTCTGTGTTCATCCGTGTTCATATCTGGGTGTCTAGGCATCATCCATATATATAAGGCCTCCCCAGTATTAACTAATATCTGGTACTTGTAATTTAACACCTGGTATTATTGTGGTGAATGTCTACTAATTTATAATTTCGATTGATAGACAATATATAAAAATAACCATAATCCCGCCCAGAATGTGTAAGGAAGCTGTTTGTGGGAATCTTTAAACCTCATAGAGTCCACTATCGAAAATATGAATTAATATAAACTAAATAAATATAAATCCCACGATGCAGGCGATGAGTCACAACGTGGCTGAAGTATGTTGACCAGACCACCCACTAGAAAGTGAAGGGACGACGACGTTTCGGTCCGTCCTGGACCATTCTCAGTGTGATCAAGACTGGCAGATTCCGTCTTTTTTTGTTATTATTATTAATACATGAAGTACATCTGCATTAGTACAGCTGCCCTAGACTATATGAAGGGGAGTACAGTGTGTCAAAAAAGCTAACTAGGTGATGCTAAAAAATCCCCATCACACAGGATGGTTAGTCATACAGAGGCATGTGATAAGCGGTCTGCACTGGCAGACTCCGGATGCATTTTGAGGATATCAACAACACAAGATTGAATAAGGTAGCAGTGGTAATACAAGTCCCCATCTCGCAGGATGGTTAGTCATACAGGGCTATATGTTTAGTAGCCTGCACTGGCAAATTTTGGGTACATTGTGAGGATATCTTCAAGAATACGAGAGTGAATAAAGTAATTGCAAAGCTCCCGGTACCTCATGCCAACTGTTCTGAAAGGTCTAATAACTGGGCATTCAGTGATGCAGTGCGGGAGATCGTGCCGTAATTCCTGCTCACAGAGTTTGCAACTGGAGTGCTCAGGATTGGGAGACCCGTCACCTGCAGCCACCTACCACAGGTAACGGTAACCCAACCTGATCCTTGCAACCACTGTGTCGCACAGTCTAGTGGACGTTTTGTGCTGTCCATAGATGTAGGTTTCAGATCTGAACAAATCATAGCTTTTTATACTAGTACTTTCAGGTCGTTCCGTCTTTTTTTTTTTTTTTTTTTATTAACATATTAGGTACATCTGCATTAGTGCAGCTACCCTAGACTATATGAAGTGGAGTACAGTGTGTCAAAAAAGCTAACTAGGTGATGCTAAAAAATCCCCATCACACAGGATGGTTAGTCACACAGAGGCATGTGATAAGCGGTCTGCACTGGCAGACTCCGGATGCATTTTGAGGATATCAACAACACAAGATTGAATAAGGTAGCAGTGGTAATACAAGTCCCCATCTCGCAGGATGGTTAGTCATACAGAGCCATGTGTTTAATAGCCTGCACTGGCAAATTTTGGGTATACTGTGAGGATATCTTGTAGCTAGCGTATTCAAGTCTACGGTGCCATCACGCCATATTTTACTTACCAAAGATGACCCCAATTATATCTCTGGCGTATGTCTGGTCTGGCAACCATGACAGCAAATATCGTCCAGCAGCTGGTGACAGGTCAATATAAACCGTATCTTTTAGTCTTACGCATCGCTTCATAAAAATATATAAATCAACAGTAATTAAGCAACATTGGCGCACTCCAATCTGAGCAGTGATTGGAGCCGGGGTCAACATCCATTGAGCTGCCCACAACTTGTTATCAATATTTATACAATAATTTACATTAATTTACATCTTGTACGAACCTGACTGGATATACTCAATGTGTGCGTGTGTGACTGAGTGCAAGGTTATCATCGTTATGAAGCGGAATAATATAATAGGAATGTGAACTGGAAATAATCTGATTATTCAATATTCTTTCAAATTTAAGTTAAAGTTTTTTTTTTTTGGGCTTATTAACACATGACGAGAAGTAATTTGTACACTAATAATGGCAATATTATTAAGATGTTACGAGAGAGAGAGAGAGAGAGAGAGAGAGAGAGAGAGAGAGAGAGAGAGAGAGAGAGAGAGAGAGAGAGAGAGAGAGAGAGAGAGAGAGAGAGAGAGAGAGAGACCAACAGGCAGTAGCAAAGACAGGTGGACAAGAAGAAAAAAACGAAAACTAACCCCAAACCGAAGAACACAAAAAAATATATCCACAACGCAGTCGGTGCACCGACTACGATGAATCGTAGTCGGCACGTGTTGCTGCCGTCACACTGACGGCAGCAACACGTGCCTCAGACGTGGTACACCCCCCAACACTCCCCCGTCACGCCCGTAACGCCCGTCACGGTGTCTGGAAACCATGGTGACCGCTGGGCGACGCCTCGACGCCGCGCGGTAGGACGCCATGTATGGCCGGCCTGTGTATTGTTCCACCCGCATAACGCCGGATTGGGCGGGGCGGGGCGGGGGGGGGGGCGAGGCTGTGTGAGAGACAAGCTGTGGGCGGGGCGGGAAGCGCATGGAATGAGCTGTGGCAAGGGAGAGGGACGATTCCTTGCGGACGAGAGGGCGGTCTGAGAGAGGGATGGGCTGAGGTAGGAAGAGTCTAAGGGAAGCACAATGCGTAGAGGCCGAGTGGGAGAAGAGGCCGAGGGGAAGAAGAGGCCGAGGGGGAGAAGAGGCCGAGGGGGAGAAGAGGCCGAGGGGGAGAAGAGGCCGAGGGGGAGAAGAGGCCGAGGGGGAGAAGAGGCCGAGGGGGAGAAGAGGCCGAGGGGGAGAAGAGGCCGAGGGGGAGAAGAGGCCGAGGGGGAGAAGAGGCCGAGGGGGAGAAGAGGCCGAGGGGAAGAAGAGGCCGAGGGGAAGAAGAGGCCGAGGGGAAGAAGAGGCCGAGGGGAAGAAGAGGCCGAGGGGAAGAAGAGGCCGAGGGGAAGAAGAGGCCGAGGGGAAGAAGAGGCCGAGGGGAAGAAGAGGCCGAGGGGAAGAAGAGGCCGAGGGGAAGAAGAGGCCGAGGGGAAGAAGAGGCCGAGGGGAAGAAGAGGCCGAGGGGAAGAAGAGGCCGAGGGGAAGAAGAGGCCGAGGGGAAGAAGAGGCCGAGGAGTATCTGAAGACTGGCGTGTTCAAGTGCGTATTCTGTGGAATCCTGAGCGTGTGTTTACATTGACGGTGGAGTAGCTGGGTGATGGAGGCGAGCCCTAGTGGCCGCCCCAGGAACCCGTCTCCTGACAGTTGTTGCTCTCACTCAACTCCTGCTCTCTCTGAGTATAACAATCTGAAATCGGATTCACGAAGCAGTTACGCAAGCACTTTCGAACCTGTACATCTTCTCAATCTTTGTCAGCTTTGTTTACAATTATTAAACAGTTAATGAGCTCCGAAGCACCAGGAAGCTCTTTATAACAATAACAGTTGAGTGGGAAGTTTTCATGCTTGTAAACTGTTTAATAAGTGTAACCAAAGCTGTCAAACTTTGAGGAGAGATGTACATGTTCGTAAGTACATGCGTAACTGCTTCGTGAATCTGGCCCCTGCTCTCTATCTCGACTCTTACTGTTCTGTACATCACTACCACACGCCATCTCCCACCTTTATCGTCCCCAGCTGATATTTACCAATATCTTACCATCACCACCTTACTTTGTGGTTACCTTGTGATAGTTTCGGGGCTTAGTGTCCCCGCGGCCCGGTCCTCGACCAGGCCTCCTCGTTGCTGGTCTGGTCAACCAGGCTGCTGAACGTGACTGCTCGCAGCCTGACGTATGAATCACAGCCTGGTTGATCAGGTATCCTTTGGAGGTGTTTATCGAGTTCTCTCTTGAACACTGTGAGGGGTCGGCCAGTTATGCCTCTTATGTGTAGAGGAATCGTGTTGAACAGTCTCGGGCCTCTGATGTTGATAGGGTTCTCTCTCAGAATACCTATTGCATCTCAGGGTACCTATCGCTCTTCAAAGGGGATATTCTGCACATCCTGCCATGCCTTCTGGTCTCATGTGTTATTTCTGTGTGCAAGTTTGGGACCAGCCCCTCAAGTATTTTCCACTCAAACACCGAACACCAATACTCCTCCTTCGAATTATTAGATTAATTTGATGTCAATAATTAGTAATCAGACATTTGTGCGTCTGTTCGTACAGGACGGATGTCCCGTACTCGAGTTGCAGGTGTTAGAAGTCCAATGCCATTTCATTTCCCTGTTACCTCTTGAGAGGCTAAAATCCTAGCCTAAGTACATATTATTTAATCCAGAGGACTGAATGTGGACAAATACTACAGTCAAGTATGATTCAGGGACAGCAGTGAGATCAGTGACATTAGTTATAATAACTTGAAGCTTGTTCAGGTAACTGGTCACTAATATATATACACTGAGGCCCATGGAATACATCTTGAATAAATAATAAATGTATCAAAATCAGTCGAAGATTAATTGGGGTTTAATTTAGTTAGTTGATTCAGAGGATTGAATAGTCAGTCATTAAAGTCAAGTATGGCTCTGAGACTGTAATGGATTCAGTGACATTGGTCGCAGTGACTTGTAGCTGTTTAGGCTACTGTTCACTGATTTGCCACTGAGGCCTCATGAACTCATCTTCAGCTTTAAATGATGATATTAACATCTGTTGCTATAGTCAGCTGTAATCTCCTTAGTATAATGCTACTGAAGATATATAATCGGCTGACAAATTTAGATTTCTACTGGTATTGTTTATCTGCAGTCATAGGTCTCCTCAGCCTTACATGGAAGCTGTGATTCCATGTATTTTGTGATCTTACTCCTTAGCAATCTTTCAAAGATTTTTATGGTGTGTGATGTTAGTGCTATCGGTCTGTAATTTTTTTCCCTCTGCTTTATTTCCTCCTTTATGGAGTGGTGCTATCTCTGTTGTTTTTAGTATGTCAGGGATAACGCCAGTATCTAAGCTTTGTCTCCAAAAAAATGTGAAGGGCCTGCGACAGTGGTTTTTCATAGTTCTTGATGAAGAGTTATGAAGTATATGGAGTTGCAAAAGATTCCTGCTATCTTTTACTTCCATTAATTTCTGAATGTTCAAGTTGTGTCTCATCAAGTGCAGTCTCCCATCTCTCCGGGGCATCGTGCAGTCATTCTCAGCAGCCCGCGGTCGTCTTCACTCTTGCTACTCTCACGAACTCACACACCTTAGTTCGTGTGGGAACTTGGGTGCTACCTCAACACAGGGGCCGGCAAGAGTGGTCACACACACAGCAGTGATTGACGCCTAGTCCCTCCTCCCTAGGAATAGCGGTCAGGAGGTGGAAAGTTGGCGAGGAAAGTTGCTGCTGAAATGAACGACTGAGGCGCCACCACAGACGCTAGGTCACAGACCTTAGCACTTGTCTTGATGTAACAGGTGGGAATGGAAGTGTCAATAAGAGGAGGAGCGGCAGGCCAGCGGGCGGCGCCCAGGTAAATGTTGGGCTGAGGGTAATCTTATGCATAACCCGAACCACCATGAATATGTGATGTGGCGCCCTGAAGATCCCCGCCACCACCACCACTACACCCCCACAACACCGCCACAACCACCACTACACCCCCACAACACCGCCACAACCATCACTACACCCCCATAACACCGCCACAACCACCACTACACCCCCATAACACCGCCACAACCACCACTACACCCCCATAACACCGCCACAACCACCACTACACCCCCATAACACCGCCACAACTACCACTACACCCCCACAACACCGCCACCACCGCCACAACCACCACTACACCCCCACAACACCGCCACAACCATCACTACACCCCCATAACACCGCCACAACCACCACTACACCCCCATAACACCGCCACAACTACCACTACACCCCCACAACACCACCACCACCGCCACAACCACCACTACACCCCCACAACACCGCCACAACACCCCCACAACACCACCACCACAACTACCACTACACCCCCACAACACCGCCAGAACCACCACTACACCCCCACAACACCGCCACAACCACCACTACACCCCCACAACACCGCCACAACCACCACTACACCCCCTGTTACGAACCCGGATCCAGCATCCGAGCAAGGAGCAGTAACAACTACGCCATCTGTGGGTCGGCTCCCGAAACCCCCGCCAAACGGACGACGACACCTAGTGAGGACAGCGTGTACTGGCCTCGAGGACCAGTTTCCAGTCTGGTTCAGCGCTCAACACCGCCGCTCCTGACCTCTGGTGAGGTGGTGCTCCGACGACAGCGCCATCTAGGGAGTGGATATGTCGGGCGTTTGTATCTGAGCCTGTGAGTGTGGTGTATTAGTGTCCCGGTTATTAATGACGTGTCTGCTTACAGAGCCAACCTGGGACCACTGTGTTGAAGGTGTAGTCAGTCTACCCGAGGCAGCCAGTCTCCATACTGTGAAGTTTGCTGCAGCTGTTGTGACGTCGTCCCCCCGGAAGAACACTGTGGTGTGTTAAGCCTGCCAGTGGAGTGGCAGTGGAAGGATTTACCCGGGACCGACGGTTGGAGACGATAATCCACTGGGGTATTGAGGACAGGAGGGTGATTGGTGATATCACACGAGACTCCTGTCTAGGGCGTACCCCTTTTATCGTTCGTGGAGTGGCCGTACCAGCCTTGGTGGCTCAGTACCTGCCAGCAGACCTGCTGGACGTGTGGTTGACGGCCTCCACGACGGTGCCCCCAGTGGACCTGTGTTGTGGCTGACCTGTGGCCAGGGTAGGCTCGGCGTTCTCAGAGGACACGTCTTGAGGCCACGAAGAAAGCACCGCGGACTCAGCACCTAGCTTCGAGGATCCATAGTCTCCAGCAGAAGACTACAGTGTTGATCCCCTTTGTAAAGTGTTAATACCCCTCCCCCTTGTGTACGTTTAACTTTTATATATTTAAATGGTGATGGTGGACATTATATAATATTAAGTTCTTAACTTTCTTTCCCTACTCCCTTTTAAGTTACTTGCGTCACGGATCTCATCCCTTGATAGCCACTACTGGCTTGGGAACGGATACCTATATCTTCCTCTAACAACATCAGAGCAAGAACCCCGTTGCGTCCCGAGAGGGCCGTAACACCCCCACAACCACCACTACACCCCCACAACACCGCCACAACCACCACTACACCCGCCACAACACCACCACTACACCCCCCATAACACCACCACCACTACACACCCCCACAACACCACCACCGCCACCACAACACCCCCGCCACAACTACCACTACACCCCACAACACCACCACCACAACCACCACTACACCGCCACAACGAACACCACCACCACAACACCCCCACAACACCACCACGGCCGCCACAACCACCAGTACACCGCCACAACACCACCACGGCCACCACAACCACCACTACACCGCCACAACCACCACAACACCCCCACAACACCACCACAACCACCACTACACCCCCCACAACACCACCACCACTACACCCCCATAACACCACCACCACCGCCATAACCACCACTACACCCCCCACAACACCACCACCACTAAACCCCCCCCATAACACCACCACCACTACACACCCCCACAACACCACCACAACACCACCACCACCACCACTACACCCCCATAACACCACCACCACCGCCACAACCACCACTACACCCCCCACAACACCACCACTACACCCCCCCATAACACCACCACCACTACACACCCCCACAACACCACCACCACCACCACTACACCCCCATAACACCACCACCACAACCACCACTACACCCCCCACAACACCACCACCACTACACCCCCCTTAACACCACCACCACTACACACTCCCACAACACCACCACAACACCACCACAACACCACCACCACCACCACTACACCCCCATAACACCACCACCACCGCCATAACCACCACTACACCCCCCACAACCACCTGTGGGAACACAGGTGGAAACTTAGTACCCAGATGAGCCACAGAGACGTTAGAAAGAATTTTTTCAGTGTCAGAGTAGTTAATAAATGGAATGCACTAGGAAGTGATGTGGTGGAGGCCGACTCCATACACAGTTTCAAATGTAGATATGATAGAGCCCAGTAGGCTCAGGAATCTGTACACCAGTTGATTGACAGTTGAGAGGCGGGACCAAAGAGCCAAAGCTCAACCCCCGCAAGCACAATTAGGTGAGTACAACAGCACCACCACTACACCCCCCATAACACCACCACCACTACACACCCCCACAACACCCCCACAACACCCCCACAACCACCACTACTACACCACCACGAAAACTACAACCACTTCACTTTTGTCATTTTAAGATTACCTAAGTGAACGTGACACGAATGGCACACACACACACAACACACACATACCTGATAGCTGAATGGACAACGATCTGAACTCGTAATCCTAGGGTTCGGGTTCAATCCCCGGTGATAAACAAAATGGGCAGTTTTTTCCACCCTGATGCTCCTGTTACCTAGCAGTACATAGGTACATGGGAGTTAAACAGTTGTTATGGGTTGCTTCCTGGGTGTGTGTGTCTTTGGGGGGGGGGGGAATAGTTAGATACAGTTGATTGACAGTTGAGAGGCGGGCCGAAAGAGCAGAGCTCAACCCCCGCAAGCACAACTTGGTGAACACACACACACACACACACACACACACACACACACACACACACACACACACACACACACACACACGCACACACACAGCCAAAGGCTTATGGCTCGGGCAGGAATATTCTGTCCCAAAAAGTCTACAACACAGACTCAATGTCCACAGCCTCCAATCACAACAGAAAAAATCGGTCAAGTCGCTGGCAAATCCTCCAGATTGTTGCCCATTAGCAGACAAATGAACGAGGGATAATCACCGACTTGCGGTCAAAGCCGCGGCTATTTAGCCATCCCGCTGACTGCTAATGACCCCACAGTAACAAAGTAACTTTTACCCTCGAACCCTGAGAGTGAACATTTTCACCTAGCAAGATTAACAAGGAATCAGAGGCGAAAAAATCTTGAAAATGGAGTCGATAGGATACAATGATTCTGCCTCGGTGGGGGAATATGTGTATTTGTTTCTCAGTTCGATGGTGCATATATGTAAATGCGTCGAAATATGTGAGAGCGGGAAGTAAGAGAACCAGGATATTGTAGTGAACATACTGGAGAGTGAAAGGGACCTGCTGGACCTTACTCTTCACTTAGGCTTATATTGAGCATCGCAGGAGGACAATCAGTTCTTCCTCAGAGATTGGCCATCAACCTGTACTTGAGCAAACAAGTACATTTGTCGTCCCCATACATGCTCGGCGTCTGACGTCCCCCATACATGCTCGGCGTCTGACGTCCCCCATACATGCTCGGCGTCTGACGTCCCCCATACATGCTCGGCGTCTGACGTCCCCCATACATGCTCGGCGTCTGACGTCCCCCATACATGCTCGGCGTCTGACGTCCCCCATACATGCTCGGCGTCTGACGTCCCCCATACATGCTCGGCGTCTGACGTCCCCCATACATGCTCGGCGTCTGACGTCCCCCATACATGCTCGGCGTCTGACGTCCCCCATACATGCTCGGCGTCTGACGACCCCATACATGCTCGGCGTCTGACGACCCCATACATGCTCGGCGTCTGACGACCCCATACATGCTCGGCGTCTGACGACCCCATACATGCTCGGCGTCTGACGACCCCATACATGCTCGGCGTCTGACGACCCCATACATGCTCGGCGTCTGACGTCCCCCATACATGCTCGGCGTCTGACGTCCCCCATACATGCTCGGCGTCTGACGTCCCCCATACATGCTCGGCGTCTGACGTCCCCCATACATGCTCGGCGTCTGACGTCCCCCATACATGCTCGGCGTCTGACGTCCCCCATACATGCTCGGCGTCTGACGACCCCATACATGCTCGGCGTCTGACGACCCCATACATGCTCGGCGTCTGACGACCCCATACATGCTCGGCGTCTGACGACCCCATACATGCTCGGCGTCTGACGACCCCATACATGCTCGGCGTCTGACGACCCCATACATGCTCGGCGTCTGACGACCCCATACATGCTCGGCGTCTGACGACCCCATACATGCTCGGCGTCTGACGACCCCATACATGCTCGGCGTCTGACGACCCCATACATGCTCGGCGTCTGACGACCCCATACATGCTCGGCGTCTGACGACCCCATACATGCTCGGCGTCTGACGTCCCCCATACATGCTCGGCGTCTGACGTCCCCCATACATGCTCGGCGTCTGACGACCCCATACATGCTCGGCGTCTGACGACCCCATACATGCTCGGCGTCTGACGACCCCATACATGCTCGGCGTCTGACCTCCCCATACATGCTCGGCGTCTGACGACCCCATACATGCTCGGCGTCTGACGTCCCCCATACATGCTCGGCGTCTGACGACCCCATACATGCTCGGCGTCTGACGACCCCATACATGCTCGGCGTCTGACGACCCCATACATGCTCGGCGTCTGACGACCCCATACATGCTCGGCGTCTGACGACCCCATACATGCTCGGCGTCTGACGACCCCATACATGCTCGGCGTCTGACGTCCCCCATACATGCTCGGCGTCTGACGACCCCATACATGCTCGGCGTCTGACGACCCCATACATGCTCGGCGTCTGACGACCCCATACATGCTCGGCGTCTTACGTCCCCCATACATGCTCGGCGTCTGACGTCCCCCATACATGCTCGGCGTCTGACGTCCCCATACATGCTCGGCGTCTGACGTCCCCATACATGCTCGGCGTCTGACGTCCCCATACATGCTCGGCGTCTGACGACCCCATACAAACGCGGCGTCTGACGACCCCATACAAACGCGGCGTCTGACGACCCCATACAAACGCGGCGTCTGACGACCCCATACAAACGCGGCGTCTGACGACCCCATAGGTGTGGGTGCTTTGCATATTTGGTATTCTGGCTTAGATTTTTGGTGATAAGTAAATAATTCACCACTCACGGTGATGGCCCTGCCGCGCACACCTGCTCGCGCAGCTCAGGCATCTGTGGACGGCAGCCGCGGCAGCGCGGGAAATGTTAGCTTTATAAAGATCACAAATATAAAACCAAATAATATCGGGAAGTGGAATGGAGTAAAAGTTATATGAACGACGAGGCAGTAGAAATGCGAGTAAGGCAAGAGTGTGTGCCTGGGTAATAAAGAGTAGCAAGGGACAATGAATAACTTCTCTTATTGCAGCTCGAGGTATTTGTGTGTGGTATTCAAATCTGGAAATGTAAAGGTGGCGACTTATTGCATATGCACCCTGTGATTACAGGAGAATACCATTTTTATTTAAGGAGGAGAGGGCCCTTCATCTTCCACCACAGCAGGGTCTTCCACCTAACTACAAGAGAGAGCAGGGCCCTTTACCTAACCACAGCAAAGAGCAGAGACCTTTACCTATCTCCAGCAGAGAGCAGATAGGGCTCTTTTTCAAAACCACAGCATAGATCAGGACCCTTTATCTAGCCACAGCAGAGAACATGGCCCTTACCGAACCACATCAGAGTAGAAATCTTTACCGAGCCACAGCAGAGCAGATACTTTTACCTAACCACATCAGAGAGCAGGAGGGCCTTTCACCATACCACAGGAGCGAGCAGGGCCTTTTACCGAACCACAGGAGCGAGCAGGGCCCTTTACCAAACCACAGGAGCGAGGAGGGGCCTTTTACCGAACCACAGGAGCGAGCAGGGCCTTTTACCAAACCACAGGAGGGAGCAGGGGCCCTCCACATCCTCGAGCGGAGAGGAGCGCACGTTAACAAGATCGCTGGAGGCAGGACCAAGTGGGAAAAACTGGCGCGGGTTACGGAGTGGGCCGGGAACACGAGGCGGTGCCATGGGAGATGGGTCCTGTTGACTCGCCCGATGAGTTCCGCCTCCAGTGTTGACTCACCTAATCATTCAATATACTCATTATCTGGGCAGGTACTTGAGCACTCACCGCACGCGGGTCCGAGTGGGTGAAGGAGGTGAGTGGAGTGTGTACGCCCAGACCTCCATCCTCCCCTTCACTAGCCAAGAGAAATAACAAGAGCGTCTGGCTGTGTATTTCTTGCTGATTAACACTCGTGCTATCCACAGTGTCTGATCTCTTTCTTTTTCCTGGTGACTATAATTGTCGCTTTGCGTTTTCCAGCCCATATAGTTAGAAATGATTTGGCGGGTCGTAGTCCGGGGAACGTTAGCATTAAAGACCTGCCCGAAACGCTACGTGTGCAGGCGATGAGTCACAATAACGTGGCTAAAGTATGATGACAAGACCACACACTAGAAAGTGAAGGGACGACGACGTTTCGGTCCGTCCAGGACCATCAATCGACTTCAGAATGGTCCAGGACGGACCGAAGCGTCGTCGTCCCTTCACTTTCTAGTGTGTGGTCTGATCATCGCTACATACTCACCTAATTGTGCTTGCGGGGGTTGAGCTCTGGCTCTTTAGTCCCGCCTCTCAACTGACCTACGTATGCTAGTGGCTGTACAAGAATGTAAGAACTCTTGTATATATAAATAAATAAAAAATAATATATATAATAGAAATATATGAGTTTGCCAAATACCCAGACACACACATAGGAGGAATTAACCCATACTCATCTCACCTACACATATGCAACAAGTTGCATATGCCTATATGTTGATAACTGCAAGTTATACATATGGGTATATAGTCCCCTTCCAAGTGTTACATAGTCGTAATGGCATGGCGCTTTCCCATGATAATTCCTCCCCTCACTACAACAGCAGCAAATCCAATTACTCTGAGATCTATTTTTAACATTATAAATAAATGTTAAAAATTATTATTTGTTTATTTTTTATTAACATTAAAAGTTAGGTTAGGTTACCTGATCATTTATTGCAGCAAGTTGCCGTTAGTGAAACAGTTGACTTATGATGGGCACATTTACCTTATACGACAGGGCATTAAGTGGCACTTGTCTTCACCCTTCAGTCACCTGATGTAGTTCCCTGGGGCCGGATTCACGAAGCAGTTACGCAAGCACTTACGACCCTGTACATCTTTTGTCAATCTTTTGGCGGCTTTGTTTACAATTATTGAACAGTTAATGAGCTCCGAGGCACCAGGAGGCTGTTTATAACAATAACAACAGTTGATTGGCAAGTTTTCATGCTTGTAAACTGTTTTATAAATATAACCAAAGCCGTCAAAGATTGAGGAAAGATGTACACGTTCGTAAGTACTTGTGTAACTACTTCGTGAATCTGGCCCCAGATCACCTGGCTTTTTATAGTGCACTTATCATCCTCGAACTGAAGTCAGGATTTGTACTTGCCGTTACGGTGAAGTTCACTGTAATATTCCTGTAGTCTGTGTGGCTGTGTCCTTGTGTCCCTCCCCCCCCCCTCACACCCCTGTCGTCAGTGTTGACCCTGGTAGTGTCCCCCCCCTGTGACCCGTCGTCAGTGTTGACCCTGGTAGTGTCCCCCCCCCTGTGACCCGTCGTCAGTGTTGACCGTGGTAGTGTCCCCCCCCCCTGTGACCCGTCGTCAGTGTTGACCCTGGTAGTGTCCCCCCCCCTGTGACCTGTCGTCAGTGTTGACCCTGGTAGTGTCCCCCCCCCCTCACACCCCTGTCGTCAGTGTTGACCCTGGTAATGTGTCCCCCCTGTGACCCGTCGTCAGTGTTGACCCTGGTAGTGTCCCCTCCCTCCCTCACACCCCTGTCGTCAGTGTTGACCCTGGTAGTGTCCCCCCCCCCTGTGACCCGTCGTCAGTGTTGACCCTGGTAGTGTCACCCCCCCCCTCACACCCCTGTCGTCAGTGTTGACCCTGGTAGTGTCCCCCCCCCTGTGACCCGTCGTCAGTGTTGACTCTGGTAGTGCCCCCCCCCCTGTGACCCGTCGTCAGTGTTGACCCTGGTAGTGTCACCCCCCCCCTCACACCCCTGTCGTCAGTGTTGACCCTGGTAGTGTCCCCCCCCTGTGACCCGTCGTCAGTGTTGACTCTGGTAGTGTCCCCCCCCCTCTGTGACCCGTCGTCAGTGTTGACCCTGGTAGTGTCCCCCCCTGTGACCCGTCGTCAGTGTTGACCCTGGTAGTGTGTCCCCCCCCACTGTGACCCGTCGTCAGTGTTGACCCTGGTAGTGTCCCCCCCCCTGTGACCCGTCGTCAGTGTTGACCCTGGTAGTGTGTCCCCCCCCCCCTGTGACCCGTCGTCAGTGTTGACCCTGGTAGTGTCCCCCCCCTGTGACCCGTCGTCAGTGTTGACCCTGGTAGTGTCCCCCCTCCTGTGACCCGTCGTCAGTGTTGACCCTGGTAGTGTCCCCCCTCCTGTGACCCGTCGTCAGTGTTGACCCTGGTAGTGTCCCCCCCCCTGTGACCTGTCGTCAGTGTTGACCCTGGTAGTGTCCCCCCCTCTGTGACCCGTCGTCAGTGTTGACCCTGGTAGTGTGTCCCCCCCCCTGTGACCCGTCGTCAGTGTTGACCCTGGTAGTGTCCCCCCCTGTGACCCGTCGTCAGTGTTGACCCTGGTAGTGTCCCCCCTCCTGTGACCCGTCGTCAGTGTTGACCCTGGTAGTGTCCCCCCCTGTGACCCTGGTAGTGTCCCCCCCCCCCGTGACCCTGGTAGTGTCCCCCCCCCCTGTGACCCTGGTAGTGTCCCCCCCCCTGTGACCCTGGTAGTGTCCCCCCCCTGTGACCCTGGTAGTGTCCCCCCCCTGTGACCCTGGTAGTGTCCCCCCCCCTGTGACCCTGGTAGTGTCCCCCCCCCTGTGACCCTGGTAGTGTCCCCCCCCTGTGACCCTGGTAGTGTCCCCCCCCCCTGTGACCCTGGTAGTGTCCCCCCCTGTGACCCTGGTAGAGTCCCCCCCCCCTGTGACCCTGGTAGTGTCCCCCCCCCTGTGACCCTGGTAGTGTCCCCCCCCCTGTGACCCTGGTAGTGCCCCCCCTATGACCCTGGTAGTGTCCCCCCCCTGTGACCCTGGTAGTGTCCCCCCCTGTGACCCTGGTAGTGTCCCCCCTCTGTGACCCTGGTAGTGTCCCCCCCCTGTGACCCTGGTAGTGTCCCCCCCCTGTGACCCTGGTAGTGTCCCCCCCCTGTGACCCTGGTAGTGTACCCCCCTGTGACCCTGGTAGTGTCCCCCCCCCCTGTGACCCTGGTAGTGTCCCCCCCCTGTGACCCTGGTAGTGTCCCCCCTCCTGTGACCCTGGTAGTGCCCCCCCCTCCTGTGACCCTGGTAGTGTCCCCCCCCTGTGACCCTGGTAGTGTCCCCCCCCCTGTGACCCTGGTAGTGTCCCCCCCCCCTGTGACCCTGGTAGTGTCCCCCCCCCTGTGACCCTGGTAGTGTCCCCCCCCTGTGACCCTGGTAGTGTCCCCCCCTGTGACCCTGGTAGTGTCCCCCCCCTGTGACCCTGGTAGTGTCCCCCCCCCTGTGACCCTGGTAGTGTCCCCCCCCTGTGACCCTGGTAGTGTCCCCCCCCCCTGTGACCCTGGTAGTGTTCCCCCTCCTGTGATCCTGTGTTATGATCTCAGCCTACAGGAGAAACGAGTCTCCCTCCTTGAGAGTTATTCAGCAAGCCTGACCTAACTAGAAGGTCTAGCAAGTATTGAGGTGATAACGCATATGTAAAATAGTTGGTTGGATATGTGTAACAGTTTGAGATTATGGGCAATGCAGAAGAAAATAGATAAATGACTGGCTAGGAGATGTGGACATTTTGCTGGAGGCGTGAGGCTCGCTTCTGGAGGACCTTGACCTCACTTGAGTGCCAGACATCGCAGGGGGAAGCCGCGCTCCGTTGAGCTCCCGTCAGAAGGGAACCCCTAGTGATATATCTCTAAGAGAAGAGAAGTGTGCAGACGTGCCAGCTGTGGAATCGAGCTGGGGACGTGTGGTCTCAAGTCGTGGACGATAATTAGTGAATATTAAGCCGCCCGGAGGCATTATTGTGGGCCGTGGGAGCGCCCTGACCAGACGCCGTCAGAGGGAAAGCGCCCTCGACCAATTAATCTGTGGTAAGCACGATATACGCCAGTTCATAGTGATCACTTGTAGTTGGTCGTGTGCCCAGCGACAGTAGCAATGTTTATTTATAAGTTAGACATGTTTTAATAAGGCAGAAAGCCTGAAATAAGAGAGTGGAGAGGGAGGAACACGGAGCGACGTCCGCCCCCTCTGAGCGCTGGCGGACGACTGAGGGAGCCTGGCTCCGGATGGAGGAAGACCCTCCCAGTGAGTGAGGACCGCCGCCAGGCGAGGTGGAGTATGGACCCGCCCAAAACGGGGGAGTCCACTCTCACTGTATGTAGAGGACAGATAGAGGTTTGAGGCAAGCATATTGTGTGGTTATTTTTGTTTATGTGTTAAAGGGGAACATTTTATTGGAACGTCGATGGGTTGCAGGTTTGTCTTTGGGGAAGAAGTTGCTGAGAACTTCGAAGCCAGCAGATGAAGTAGCTGATGAGACTCCAAGGTAGTGGAGCAGAGGACCTCGAGCTGTGAGGAGAAGCAGCAGTGAAGAGGAGTGTCACGTGCTTCTGTAGAGGTGGTGTAGCAGCCAAGAGAGCTGTGGAAGAACCTAACAGAAGGGTGAAGCACCGTAGTTGCACAAGGAAACTTCATGATAGCAGCCTGGAGGAGCTGCAGAGGATCCTGGTAGTGAAGCCCGGCAGAACCTAAAGATATTAGGGTAGTGAACTTCCAGAGGTGGAAGGGGAAGTTCTGGTGGATTACTTATAGGGAGTTGATAGTGTTTGGTTGTCAGTAGCGTGCAAGACGCAGTGAGAGGTGAGTGACTGTTGGCATCCTTATGTCAAGGAGTTTTTTTTTATATTGAAGTATCAATGAACATTTATACTGGTATATGTTATTGCATTCAAATGCTGATTTTCTGTATATATATGTTATCTTGCTGATGGTGCAACAGTGTATGTAGACTTGATCAACTTGAGGAGGTTGATAGTATCAGGTGGTGAACCATGAGATAGGATACCACTTGATAAGCTGATAATAGAGTTCTGATGGTGTTGGAGTGCAACCTGATTGTGATATTATAGAGTATAGGATTCATTATTATTATATGTGTATGTATCGTGTATGTGCTTTGTTCAGTAAATGTGTCACAATTTGCTGGTGTTTGCCCTTGTCCTAGTGAGGCTTCCCAGGAGGTAGTAAAGAAGGAGAGAGAGAGAGAGAAAGAACCATGAACCACTGCTGTGGACAGGGTAGGAGGTAATACTAGTAAGTCATAGGGGATTGAGGAGATCATATCTTATCTAAGGAGAGAGTGGGGAGTCACAGCGGCTCGAGTGGGTGTGTGCACGTGACAACGAGGCTAAGTGTTGGAGCCGCATCCCCTAAACGTGTGACGTTGAGCCCCTCTCCAAGAGCCAGAAGCGCCAAGGGTGATCTCCTAGTATAAGCACTCTACCGAGTTGTGGGTTGGGTTGTCCGTAGAGAAGGATCAACGAAGACAACACCAACCAACCCACAGTCTATAATAAATTGGGGGCCTGTGTCCGGGAGAGTGAACTGACGCACCCACACCCTGTCCAAGAGTGGATTTGTACACCCTTGCTGAAATAGATAAATTGTGTGAACGCAGGTGTATATTCTCTCTTGGGAAGACTCACAGGACAAAGATGGATAAGGTGCAAGCGTTTGTGGAGTCAGGCAAGCCTGAGGATTTAGAAGGTTGCACGAGGGATCAATTTAAACAAATAGCAGAAAAATGTGGCATCAGGTTGAAAGCATCTAAAGTAGCTGGGATGAAGGATGAGATCCTGAGGCAGTTGAGAGCCAGAAGTGAAGCGGCAGAACAAGGAGCCCAGGAAGGAGCTGAAAGTAGAAAGGAGGATGATGGGCAGGATGACGTGAGATCCCAGGGATCGAGTAGGAGCAGCAAGAGTAGCCGCAGTAGCAGGAGTAGCCGGAATAGGAGCTTGGAGAGATTCCAGTTAGAGCTCCAGATGCAGCGTGAGGACAAGGAGAGACAGTTCCAGCTGGAAAAGATGAAATTAGAACTCCAGATGAAAAATGAAGCCGAGAAGGAAAAAGAGAAAACCAGGTTGGAAGTAGAAAAAGAGAAAACCAGAGTAAGAGAACTGGAGTTGGAACAGGAGAAAGAAAAAGAGAAAGCAAGACTAGAGGTGGAGAAAGAAAGAGAAAACCAGAGTAAGGGAACTGGAGTTGGAACAAGAAAAAGAAAAAGCCCAGGTCGAAAAAGAAAAAGAGAGAACAAAACAAATGCAGATAGAAGCGAATAGAACCTTGGCTGAGCAAAGGATTGAACATGGGTTGCCAGAGAGCACCACCCAGGTATCACACCCACCAGATGTTAGGGTTAGGGAGAAGGACATTCCCTTGTTTGTTCCCGAAGAGGCAGAGAGCTTTTTCGAGCACTTTGAAAAAGTAGCCAGCATCAAGGAGTGGCCACAGGAGGAATGGGCCCAGCTGGTCCAGTTAAGATTGACCGGTGCAGCCAGGGAGGCATACACCCAATTGTCACTGGAAGAGTGCCAGGATTATGCCACGGTAAAGAGCAGCATATTGCGCTCGTTTCAGTTAACCCCAGAAGCTTATAGGAAGCGCTTCAGAGAAATGATCAAAGTTGGAGCGTGTACGTTTGCTGAGACAGCAAGAGATCTGGAAAGACGATTCCAGAAGTGGATTGAGGCTGCTGGAGTTGGATCTTACGCTGACCTGAAGCAACTGATGGTCATGGAGAAGTTCTTGGAGATGATGCATCCCGAAACAAAGTTCAAGATCCAAGAAGCAGGGATAATGGAGGTGAAAGATGCCGCAGATAGGGCGGATATGATTACCGAAGCATACAAGAGCTTAAGGGAGAACAGAGTAAGAAGCGAGACGCAGCAATGGCAGATCCAATGGAGTCTGGGGAGGAAGAAATTATGAAAGACCCAGAGGAGTCTGGGGTGAGAAAAATTTTGATAAATGGGCAGATAAAAGTAAGTACCCTAAAACTCAGACGAGTAGGTCGCGCACTTCATCTGAAAGTGAAGATGGAGGAGCTAAACGAGAAACTAATCGTTATCCTGGAAATCGAGAGTCCAGTAAAACCCCACAGAGTGCAGGTAGTGTGCCTGGCCCTAGGAACTCTCATGCGAGTGGACAAAGTCAGAGCCACTCTGGTTCTTATAGGAGAGATTTTTCCCAGATGAGATGTTACCAATGTAACGGATTGGGTCACGTGATGCGAGATTGTCGGCAGGGCAAAAGAGTTGTGACCCTGGCCATGTGTGACCCTCGAGGTAAATATGCCAATGTGTTCCGAGACAAACCACAGAAGACGAACTTAGTGAACGAGAGGTATAGGCCGTTCATGAGCAAAGGTTGGATCAGTGTAGGAGGCCAACCTGAGGTAGAAGTTGGTATCTTAAGAGATACCGGAGCTAATCAGAGCTTGATTGCGAGAAGCCTGATTGGGAATGGTCGACGGTTAGCTGGCAGTGGGAAGATAAAAGTATATGGGTTATTGTCGGAGAGTGACATGCCCGTTTGTACTGTCCAGCTAAGGTCGGAATATGTGTCGGCAGAGGTGAGGTTGGGAGTGTGCCCCGACATACCTATTCCAGGAGTCCAAGTGATCCTGGGAAATGACTTGTGGGGGACAAAGGTGTTGCCAAGAGTCATAGCGGAGACTGTGCCAGAGGAGTGCCCAGAAGGCCACTGCACGAGTGGGACACCTGAGAGTGTGAACCTGACTGACATCCGAGGAGTTGAGTCAGGAGACCGCCAAGCCATTGAGTACCCTGTCTCGGTAGTGAGGAAGGCAGAGGTGGCCGACAAGGAAGACGCTGGAGAAGATGATACAGTGTCGATTCAACCAGTGGAAGATATCGATGTAGATATAGCATGGCTGTTTGATGAAGGTCCAGCCCAGGCAAATGGAGTCTCGGTGAGGTCGAAAGTGAGGATGACCCAGCCGAAGAAGAATCATGTGAAGAGAGCAGACCTGAGTAGAGCCCAGACTGCTGAAATTAAGAGTCGGAAGGTGAATGCAACTGTGCTGAGTAGGAATGAGGAAAGATGTGGACATACTGAGGACGGAAATAGAGCGTCAAGTGGTCCACGAGCACAGAGGCATAGGGATAGTGGAGTTAAGTTGTTTGAGATGTCAAGAGTTGACATGTTTCACAGACAACGTGGAGGAGAGATAGTGAAGAAGAGTAATAACCGAGAAAATGAAAGGAGAAGAGACAGTATGTGTGGAGAGATGCTTACGAGCACTCTGGGAGAGGTAGAGCGACATGCACGGTCGAGTGCTGTTGGATGTAGTATAGTGCCCGAAGAAACTTTTAGGGAACGAAGAAGAGTTGAAGGAGAAGAAATGGAGTTGTATAGAGGTGAGAAATGTGAGAAGAGGATGATGATACAAGCATGGATGAATAGAAGAAAGCCGAGGACTCGATGGAGGTCAAACAGGATGAGCTCTCGGATAAATGAGGAGACGGAAGGGAGGATAGTCGGTGAAGACAAGGGAGTGAAGTATGATGACAGGAGACGAAAGTATAACGGCAGTAGATGGAAGTGTGAAGACGACAGAGGAGGTACAGACAGTAGATGTCTGACTCTGGACGGGAAGAGAAGAAGACGAGGAAACGGAGGGTGGAGACAGTAAGTAGAGTGGACCAATGGATTGCAGGCGTCCAAGGAGGACAGCCTAGCCAAGAGGTGTCAGAGAAGTCAAATCGTTTGTGAGAAGATCATGTTCCTGGAGAGTTGTGAGCCAGATGTTGCAAGGTGCAACGAACTAATTGTAGACTCCTAAGAGAGTATATGGGGTGAAGAACGAGACAGTGTGGTGGCGGATGTATTATCCCGAGCTTTGCCACTAGAATAACTCTCAAAAAATAAGGGGAGGGGAGTGTTATGATCTCAGCCTACAGGAGAAACGAGTCTCCCTCCTTGAGAGTTATTCAGCAAGCCTGACCTAACTAGAAGGTCTAGCAAGTATTGAGGTGATAACGCATATGTAAAATAGTTGGTTGGATATGTGTAACAGTTTGAGATTATGGGCAATGCAGAAGAAAATAGATAAATGACTGGCTAGGAGATGTGGACATTTTGCTGGAGGCGTGAGGCTCGCTTCTGGAGGACCTTGACCTCACTTGAGTGCCAGACATCGCAGGGGGAAGCCGCGCTCCGTTGAGCTCCCGTCAGAAGGGAACCCCTAGTGATATATCTCTAAGAGAAGAGAAGTGTGCAGACGTGCCAGCTGTGGAATCGAGCTGGGGACGTGTGGTCTCAAGTCGTGGACGATAATTAGTGAATATTAAGCCGCCCGGAGGCATTATTGTGGGCCGTGGGAGCGCCCTGACCAGACGCCGTCAGAGGGAAAGCACCCTCGACCAATTAATCTGTGGTAAGCACGATATACGCCAGTTCATAGTGATCACTTGTAGTTGGTCGTGTGCCCAGCGACAGTAGCAATGTTTATTTATAAGTTAGACATGTTTTAATAAGGCAGAAAGCCTGAAATAAGAGAGTGGAGAGGGAGGAACACGGAGCGACGTCCGCCCCCTCTGAGCGCTGGCGGACGACTGAGGGAGCCTGGCTCCGGATGGAGGAAGACCCTCCCAGTGAGTGAGGACCGCCGCCAGGCGAGGTGGAGTATGGACCCGCCCAAAACGGGGGAGTCCACTCTCACTGTATGTAGAGGACAGATAGAGGTTTGAGGCAAGCATATTGTGTGGTTATTTTTGTTTATGTGTTAAAGGGGAACATTTTATTGGAACGTCGATGGGTTGCAGGTTTGTCTTTGGGGAAGAAGTTGCTGAGAACTTCGAAGCCAGCAGATGAAGTAGCTGATGAGACTCCAAGGTAGTGGAGCAGAGGACCTCGAGCTGTGAGGAGAAGCAGCAGTGAAGAGGAGTGTCACGTGCTTCTGTAGAGGTGGTGTAGCAGCCAAGAGAGCTGTGGAAGAACCTAACAGAAGGGTGAAGCACCGTAGTTGCACAAGGAAACTTCATGATAGCAGCCTGGAGGAGCTGCAGAGGATCCTGGTAGTGAAGCCCGGCAGAACCTAAAGATATTAGGGTAGTGAACTTCCAGAGGTGGAAGGGGAAGTTCTGGTGGATTACTTATAGGGAGTTGATAGTGTTTGGTTGTCAGTAGCGTGCAAGACGCAGTGAGAGGTGAGTGACTGTTGGCATCCTTATGTCAAGGAGTTTTTTTTTATATTGAAGTATCAATGAACATTTATACTGGTATATGTTATTGCATTCAAATGCTGATTTTCTGTATATATATGTTATCTTGCTGATGGTGCAACAGTGTATGTAGACTTGATCAACTTGAGGAGGTTGATAGTATCAGGTGGTGAACCATGAGATAGGATACCACTTGATAAGCTGATAATAGAGTTCTGATGGTGTTGGAGTGCAACCTGATTGTGATATTATAGAGTATAGGATTCATTATTATTATATGTGTATGTATCGTGTATGTGCTTTGTTCAGTAAATGTGTCACAATTTGCTGGTGTTTGCCCTTGTCCTAGTGAGGCTTCCCAGGAGGTAGTAAAGAAGGAGAGAGAGAGAGAGAAAGAACCATGAACCACTGCTGTGGACAGGGTAGGAGGTAATACTAGTAAGTCATAGGGGATTGAGGAGATCATATCTTATCTAAGGAGAGAGTGGGGAGTCACAGCGGCTCGAGTGGGTGTGTGCACGTGACAACGAGGCTAAGTGTTGGAGCCGCATCCCCTAAACGTGTGACGTTGAGCCCCTCTCCAAGAGCCAGAAGCGCCAAGGGTGATCTCCTAGTATAAGCACTCTACCGAGTTGTGGGTTGGGTTGTCCGTAGAGAAGGATCAACGAAGACAACACCAACCAACCCACAGTCTATAATACTTACATTGTTTCAACCTTCAACAACTCTTGTACCACTACTACCACCACCACCAGTACCACTACTTCTACAACCATCACCACCACCACCAGTACCACTACTACTACCATCATCACCACCACCAGTACCACTACTACTACCACCACCAGTACCACCAGTACCACTACTACTACTACCACCACTAGTACCACTACTACCACGACCACCACTAGTACCACTACTACCACGACCACCACCAGTACCACTACTACCACCACCACCACCACCAGTACCACCACCATCACCACCACCAGTACCACTACTACTACCATCACCACCACCAGTACCACTACTACTACTACCACCACCACCAGTACCACTACAACCACCACCATCATCACCAGAACCACTACCACCACCACCACCTGTACCATTACCAGTACCACTACTACCACCACCACCACCAGTACCACTACCACCACCACTATCACTACTACCACTACTAGCACCACCACTAGTACCACTACTAGCACCACCACTAGTACCACTACTACCACGACCACCACCACCACCAGTACCACTACTACCACCACCACCACCACCAGTACCACCACCATCACCACCACCAGTACCACCACCATCACCACCGCCACCAGTACCACTACTACTACCATCACCACCGCCACCACTACCACTACTACTACTACCACCACCACCAGTACCACTACAACCACCACCATCATCACCAGAACCACTACCACCACCACCACCTGTACCATTACCAGTACCACTACTACCACCACCACCACCAGTACCACTACCACCACCACTATCACTACTACCACTACTAGCACCACCACTAGTACCACTACTAGCACCACCACTAGTACCACTACTACCACGACCACCACCACCACCAGTACCACTACTACCACCACCACCACCACCAGTACCACCACCATCACCACCACCAGTACCACCACCATCACCACCGCCACCAGTACCACTACTACTACCATCACCACCGCCACCACTACCACTACTACTACTACCACCACCACCAGTACCACTACAACCACCACCATCATCACCAGAACCACTACCACCACCACCACCTGTACCATTACCAGTACCACTACTACCACCACCACCACCAGTACCACTACCACCACCACTATCACTACTACCACTACTAGCACCACCACTAGTACCACTACTAGCACCACCACTAGTACCTCTACTTCCACCACCACTAGTACCACTACTACCACCACTAGTACCACCACCACCAGTATCACTACTACCACCACCACCACCACCACAAAATGCTACATCCTGAACCATTACTCCAGCAGTCACTAAATCTGTTACCACCACCAACCACAACACTCCCACCATCAACCACAACACTCCCACCACCAACCACAACACTCCCACCATCAACCACAACACTCCCACCACCAACCACAACACTCCCACCACCAACCACAACACTCCCACCACCAACCTTTGTGGTAGGCCTATGAGTGAAAGATATTTAACCTTTTTCATCCTATTAATGGACAACAGAATCGCTGCCCTCTGCCCCTTTAGCTGACATAGCCTCATGACTGATGGCCTGATCAGCCAAACTGTTTGTGTCGGCAGCGCCCCGCTGACGTAAGCAACGTGACCGGTTGTTCAGGCATTCCCGTTAGGAAGGTAGTTTCCTCTGTACAAGGGGACTGTTGGCAGTTCGCAAACGTTCAGCGCAGTTATTCCACATTATTCCATTTATACATTAAGTTGCTAACTATGTGTGTTATAAACGATAATAATTGTTAATGACCACCTCAAAATTATTAATGCGGTATGATAAACTGTAATACATGCATGCAAAAAGTGGTGACATTAGAGTAGCGGTACAGAGGGGGGAGGTATATAAGCATGTGGAGGGCAGGAGAGAGCTGGACATGAGTGGCTAGGTAATAGAGGGTCAGTGTGGGGTGTGAGTGAGTTGAGGCAAGCCAGCCCGCACACCATCCACTTTAACTCTCCAATACACGCCTCCATCTTTCCACATGCTCTCCCTCTCTCCCCTCCACTCTACTTCCCTCCCTCTCTTGTCCTCTTGCTTGCTGGCTTCTCCCATCTTTGGCATTTGAGATTATATCTCCTTTTTGTCAAGTCTCATTCTGCAATTTGAAACCCTAATCTGGGCCTGTAGTGTGTGTGTGTGTATATATATATATATATATATATATATATATATATATATATATATATATATATATATATACATACCAGCGATACAAAGATGCGAGAAACAACTATACGACAGTAAGGAGAGAGGCAGAAAGAAATTTTGAAAAATGGATAGCGGATAAATGTAAAACAGAACCGGGCCTATTCTACAAATTCATAAACAACAAATTGCAGGTAAAGGATAATATCCAGAGGTTGAAAATGGGAAACAGATTCACAGAAAATGAAAAGGAAATGTGTGAAACATTAAATGAAAAGTTCCAAAGTGTGTTTGTACAAAATGAAATCTTCAGAGAACCAGACAATAAGAATTCCAGAGAACAACATAGAGCGGATAGAGGTGTCTAGAGATGAAGTGGAAAATATGCTAAAGGAGCTCAGTAAGAACAAAGCAACTGGCCCAGATGGAGTTTCACCATGGGTTCTGAGTGAATGTGCATCAGAGCTCACCATTCCACTTCACCTGATCTTTCAGGCATCCCTGTGTACAGGAATCGTAGCAGACGTGTGGAAACAGGCTAACATAGTTCCAATCTACAAAAGTGGCAGCAGGGAAGACCTCAATTATAGATCTGTATCATTGACAAGTGTAATAGTGAAAGTATTGGAAGAACTAATCAAAACTAAATGGGTAGAACACCTGGAGAGAAATGATATAATATCAGACAGACAGTATGATTTTCGATCTGGAAGATCCTGTGTATCGAATTTACTCAGTTTCTACGATCGAGCCACAGAGATATTACAGGAAAGAGATGGTTGGGTTGACTGCATCTATCTGAACCTAAAAAAGGTTTTCGACAGAGTTCCACATAAGAGGTTGTTCTGGAAACTGGAAAATATTGGAGGGGTGACAGGTAAGCTTTTAACATGGATGAAAAATTTTCTGACTGATTGAAAATTAGGGCAGTAATCAGAGGCAATGTATCGGACTGGAGAAATGTCACAAGTGGAGTACCACAGGGCTCAGTTCTTGCACCAGTGATGTTTATTGTCTACATAAATGATCTACCAGTTGGTATACAGAATTATATGAACATGTTTGCTGATGATGCTAAGATAATAGGAAGGATAAGAAACTTAGATGATTGTCATGCCCTTCAAGATGACCTGGACAAAATAAGTATATGGAGCACCACTTGGCAAATGGAATTTAATGTTAATAAATGCCATGTTATGGAATGTGGAATAGGAGAACAGAGACCCCACACAACCTATATATATTATGTGAGAAATCTTTAAAGAATTCTGATAGAGAAGGAGATCTAGGGGTGGTTCTAGATAGAAAACTATCACCTGAGGACCACATAAAGAATATTGTGTGAGGAGCCTATGCCACGCTTTCTAACTTCAGAGTTGCTTTTAAATACATGGATGGCGATATACTAAAGAAATTGTTCACAACTTTTGTTAGGCCAAAGCTAGAATATGCAGCAGTTGTGTGGTGCCCATATCTTAAGAAGCACATCAACAAACTGGAAAAGGTGCAAAGACATGCTACTAAGTGGCTACCAGAACTGAAGGGCAAGAGCTACGAGGAGAGGTTAGAGGCATTAAATATACCAAAACTAGAAGACAGAAGAAAAAGAGGTGATATGATCACTACATACAAAATAGTAACAGGAATTGATAAAATCGATAGGGAAGATTTCCTGAGACCTGGAACTTCAAGAACAAGAGGTCATAGATTTAAACTAGCTAAACACAGATGCCGAAGAAATATAAGAAAATTCACTTTCGCAAACAGAGTGGTAGACGGTTGGAACAAGTTAGGTGAGAAGGTGGTGGAGGCCAAGACCGTCAGTACTTTCAAAGCGTTATATGACAAAGAGTGCTGCGAAGACGGGACACCACGAGCGTAGCTCTCATCCTGTAACTACACTTAGGTAATTACACGAGTTGTTGCATTTTTGTACAGCCACTAGCAAGCATAGCTTTTCAGGTCCTTAATCCTATGTTTTCCCAGAATATGACCCTGCCAAACGATTTAACAAGCAGGTACCCATTTTATTGTTGGGTTAAACAGAAGCTACAGTTAAGCTACAATTTGCGCTGAGCAAATCCTCCCCGGCCAGGGTACGATCCCAGGGCAAAGTGCTCACAAATCGCCAGGCAATCAGCTTACCACTCTGCCAAGGGGACATTCTTGAGAAAGGCACTTCCAGCATGAGACTATTGAAGTTTGAGACCCCAAGTGCTATGGGTGCCAACTACTGGTTGTCCACGGAGTTGGGCCAGGTGCGGAACTTTGAGAATGCTTGCCTTGTATGTACATAACAGTAAGTCCACCAATGTCATGACGATGTTGCAAGCTCTGATTTTTAGACCATTCCCACCAGACTTGGTTAAGACTAGAGATGAGCCCTCTTGCACAGCTCTCCACTTTATCCAAATGTCTGATGAATGAAAGGGGCAGGCAATCCAGGAGAGGGGTGCATACTGTAGATGAGAGCAAACTGCTTCCTTTAAGGTTTTGCAATCTTTGCTGTCAAGAAGGTGTGAGATGCACCATAGGGCTGTAAGTTTCCTGGCTGATTTTGAGCTAAGTTGTCATTCATATTGTCATTGAAGTGTCAAACTTCATTCCGAAAATGAAATTTGCAATGTGTAGTCTAGTTATCATTGCTACTTGTGTTTTCTCAGCTACAAATGTGACCTGCCATCTCCTACCTCAGGTAGAAATCGCTGAAAGTGATTAATGAGTCTTGTAGTAGTTGGCATTTCTTCCTTTCTTTTTTTTTTTTTTAACAAACTATGGTTCATTATTTCTCTTTTGCACACTCTCCTCTCTTCTTCCTGTCTTTCTCCTTATAAATTTATGAAATGCAAAATTTTAATTAATTGTGTGGTTGTTCGTGAGTGTATGCCAGTTCTCAGGTTGGTGTTGAGAATCTGGACTATAATTTCATATGGATATTTTTATACAATAAATATTTTTTAATATTTATATTTAAAGTTTACCTAAGGTAAAGTTTACCTAATGTAAATAAAGTTTACCTTAGAGTTTCTCACTATTTAAAGTTCATTTAAAATGTCTAAAGTAACACATGCACATTCTTTTAACAGGGAACAGATGACCTTTATGCCATTAAGATATTGAAAAAAGACATCATCATTCAAGACGATGATGTAGAGTGCACTATGATAGAGAAAAGAGTCCTTGCCTTGGCCAGCAAGCCACCCTTCCTCGTTCAGCTCCACTCATGCTTCCAGACTATGGTAGGTGTTGTTAATAGCATCACTTTTGTTACCATACTGTAGGTCTTGTTGGTAGCTGCACATCTGCTTCCAGATTATTGGCTGGAATGCTGATAAGTACACTAAGGCAATGTTGACAGCTACAATTTTGCTTCCTAATTATATTTGGTCATAAGAACATAAGAATGAAGGTATCTGCAAAAGGCCTATTGGCCCATATGAGGCAGCTCACATTTATACCCACCCAGTCTCATTCATATATATGTCTATCCTATACTTGAAACAATCAAGTGATCCTACTTCTATTATGTTATGTGGTAATTGGTTCCACAAATCAACAACACTGTTACCAAACCAGTATTTCCCAGGTCTTTCCTCAATCTAAACTTATCCAATTTATACGCATTGTTTCAAATTCAAAATTCAAATTCAAATGTTTATTCAGGTAAAGTACATACATACAAGGGGTGATACAAATATTGCTGAATTTATAGATAGAGCTAGTACATACAATGCTACTACGTTTCGTGTTCTATTTTGTGTTGATACTTTTAATACCCTATTAATATCCCCTTTGTTATGCCTATTCATCCACTTGTACACCTCTATCATGTCACTCCAAATTCTTCGCCTTCTAGATAATGTAATTTAAGCTTTGTCAATCTTTCTTCATATGACAGGTTTCTAATTTACGGGATTAACTTTGTCATCCTACACTGGACGTGTTCTAGTGAATTTATATCCTTTCTATAGTATGGCGACCAAAATTGAACTGCATAATTTAATTCGGGCGTAACCAGAGCAAGATATAGGTGAAGAACAACACCAGGTGTCTTATTACTAGTGTTTCAATAAATAAATTCCAATGTCCTATTTGCCTTTTTTTGAACATTTATGCATTGATTTTTTGGTTTTAAATTCTTATTAATCATAACTCCCAGATCCCTTTCGCAGTCCGACTTTGCAATCTCAACACCATCTAGCTTGTATCTTGTAACTCTATCATCATTACCAAGCCACAAATCCTAAATTTAGTCAGCTTTAAACTGCATTTGCCAATCTTTTGACCATTTCAAAACCCTATTTAGACCACATTTTGACCATTTCATAACCCTATTTAGATCATCCTTTGACCATTTCATAACCCCCTATTTTAAACCATCTTTTGACCATTTCATAACCCTATTTAGATCGTCTTGTCAGCTTCACTGAGACTTATTGACTGTTAAATGTTTATTGCTTATGTTAGCAATATTGTTAGTATTGCTTGTAGATATTGTTAAGTATGTTGCCCTCAAGTAAATCAGGTATTAATCAGGTGTAAATCAGGTTCCAGTATACTTAGGCTTGATAGCTCCGTCTTCAGCTTTCCCTTGGGCCTCCAGCTTTGGTTGCAGTTAATCTCAAGGCACGGTCTTGGTCAGTTGCACTCAGACAATGCACTGGTAGTCTATTGCTTAAGCCCGGGAGATTCAATTCAGCTACTTTGTGGTGAAGTATTCTGGCCATATCCTTTTTTCTGGAATCTCTGGGTTTAGTACCCCAGGTACTAAAGGTACCAGGTACCAGGTACTAAAACAGGTACTAAACAGGTACTAACAGGTACCAGGCACTAAAAACCCATATCCAAGGTTGTATCAAATGTCTTGACTAGAGCAGGTGGGCCTTTATGGTTATGCAGGTATACGTACTCTGTGCTGTACAGTAAATATCTGCTTTGTAAGGAGGTGTGAGTACTCTTAGTTGATTTTTATGCTTTGCCAGTAGGTGTGATAACTTGGTTGATTTATGGACTGCATTATTGTAAGTTTACAGTGTTTTAAGTTGATTTAATTCAGTTAAAGTTTTTTTCAGTTTGGGTAAGTTTTATTTATTTAAAATAATACACATGGTTTTGTCTACAATTATCTTTAACATCTCAGTATGTATATAATCCAGAATGAATGTCTTGACAGCACTGAAAGTGAATTAGTGAGTGTTCATGGGATAATAGAAGAGGCAAACAAGAGAGAGAGAGAGAGGAGACATTTACATTTGTTATAAAATCTTACAATTTTGTTTGTACAGTAATGTAAAATATTCCAGTTTAGGAGATCAGAAATACATTCTTAATCATCCTCATGTAATTAATTCCTCTCCAGTTTCTAATACTATAATTTATAATAATTTAACTGATATTAATAATTCAATGGGTAATCTATGAGTAAAATTAATAAGTTCCAGAAGTAATCACTGTGATATGATGATTTTATATTGTGTGTTTTGCAGGACCGATTATACTTTGTGATGGAGTATGTGAATGGTGGCGATCTCATGTTCCAGATCCAACAGTGTGGCAAGTTCAAGGAACCTGTTGCTGTGTATGTACCTATTACATATTGCCTCACTTTCCTCATAGGCTTGTAATTCACGTTGATCATAAATACTGTATGTAATATGTATGAAAGTATCTCTTTCCATGCTAAAGCATTTACTTGCAAGCTTCTTATAATCTCTGTATATTTGTCATTTGCAGTGCCAGATTAGTTTACATACATATTAATTTCCTTTTTTCAGCTGAATTTGCATATATATATCTTATGGAAATCTATGTGGCTTACTATCTAGGTTCATACCATATTTTAATGTCTTATTCTATTAGATTATAGATTATAGTCATAATCTTATTTTGGATTTGAATTTTATTTTCTTGCCTAAAATTTAAAACCTATCTTTGGATCTGTCTTGAGGTCATCCTGAGATGATTTCGGGGGCTTAGCGTCCCTGCGGCCCGGTTCTCGACCAGGCCTCCTTTTTGTTACACACTCCCAGGAAGCAGCCCGTAGCAGCTGTCCATCTCCCAGGTACCTATTTACTGCTAGGTAACAGGGACATCAGGGTGAAAGAAACATTTTGCCCACTTGTTTAGCATCTATGTCAGGTGCTAAATCTGGAATAAATGGGATTAGATTCCCACTCAATAGGTCATGTTCAAATATAAAGTGAGCTTAGTATCAAGAGGAAAGAAAATCATTCATTGCCCTTGAAAAGCTTCTTGCTGATCTTGACACTGTTTCTTCCTAAGCCCCAAGGTTAGTTGAGATCCTAATGGGTGCATAGGTCAAGATATGAAGCCAGGACAGCACTTTGCATCTGTACAGCAAGGTCTATTTGAATATCCTTTTGTGGTGTCAAACTGGTGTAAAGGTTTCTTTGTGGTTGTTCAATGCAGTGCATGGTGTCAAGCAGAAAGGCACTCTCATAGCACTCAAAACCCCTTTAAATCATGTTTGAAAACAGTCAAAACTATCAAGTAGCACTCTGTAAGAGAGTCCCAGTATCTGCAGTAAACTAGTGATTGCCTTGAGCAAAGTACAATATTGCCTAACCGTGCTTTTCTAATACTGTAGTGACTATGGGTGAGTGAGATCTAGCTCTGTGCCCTGCCTACTAGCTTTGTTGTACCTGGGTTTTACTTTTTTACTTTTACTGACATTCAAATTCATGTCATTTCTGGCTTTAAAGTTGTGGATGGAGTGGCTTCCATGATTTATTTCAGTGCATTTCACTTCTGTATCACCTGTACAGGATACTGTACAAGTATTTTCTTACATTATTTTAACTCATTTGAGTTTCCAGTTTGTCTCCATGTCTTCTTCCTTTATTTTCTTTCACTTTAAAAGGCTGTTCCTGTCCACCTTGCTTTTTATCCCAATATCTGCTATTTATGAGTCCATCTTAACAGCCATTGTAGGCCCCTGGGCAAAGCAATGCACTGGGGCCCCCTACCCAGATGATGGGCCACACCCATCTGCTAAAGTACAGGATTACAGTCAGATAGTTATGCACAAATTATTTATATTTTAAATACAATTGAAAAGGGATTTGAATCACAGGCCTTTACAGTAAGATCAAGTAATTATCCACTCTGCCAAGAGATCTCTTATGAACAATATGGCAGCACTGGGCAGCAGTGGAGCCCCCTAGAATCATGGGGTCCCTGGGCAACTACCTACTATGCCCATGTGTTAAGATGGCACTGCATATGTAATGATCACATCACTCCTGTTAGAGGTGCGAGACTGAGTTTCTTAACCTATTCTCATAGCTTTTGAGGATGCAGCTCGCAATTTTCAACTAAACACTGGTCTGTTTTGATTCGCCTACCTTTCTGGGCACCTTTCCCAGTTGATGGCAAGTATGACATACTTTAAATGTAAAGTGCTCATAGGCCATTGAGCCTCCTTGGGGCTCTCTGAGGGGGGCCAGGTTCTGGCGCTGGTCCCTGGTAGGTAACAAGAACTCTGTGACTGATGACCCCAAATAGGATAGCACTATACAGTATCAGTGGGATAGCTTCAGGGAACCTCCAGGGCTCACCCAGAAACTAGCATTTCATTACATTCAATGTTGGGTTTTTAATTATATGTACTGTGCTGAATATGCAAAAATATGTTGTCTTTATTTTTTTGTTTAGATTTTTGTTTCCTTGATGCATTGTATCGAATATTAAGGAAGTGGTTCTGCTGGCAGGTTTTATGCGGCAGAGATTGCTATTGGACTGTTCTATCTGCACTCCCGTAGTATTGTGTATCGTGACCTGAAATTAGACAATGTACTCTTGGATCAAGATGGACACATTAAGATTGCTGATTTTGGCATGTGCAAAGAAGGTATTACAGGAGAAAAAACTACAAAGACTTTCTGTGGAACTCCAGATTACATTGCTCCAGAGGTTAGTATCTCAGAGGTTCATTTTGAGGTTTATCATAGGTATCAACTTGAAGTATACATTACTTTTGAATCTCTTTTAGAAGTTGTACATGCAATGATAAACATTACTTTCAATAGACATACATTCTGAGGTTGTATAGATTATTGAAACTTAATTTAAGTAGAAATTTGTTTAACTAAACTCATTACTTTATAAAATATTTAAAAGCCTTATGTGATCAAGGTTCTGATGTGGTTTGCAGATTATTTTGTATCAGCCATATGGGAAGAGCGTAGATTGGTGGGCGTATGGTGTCCTGCTCTACGAGATGTTGGTCGGCCAGCCACCATTTGATGGAGAAGATGAGGAGGAGCTTTTTGCTGCCATTACTGACCATAATGTTTCATACCCAAAGTCACTGTCCAAAGAAGCTAAGGAATGCTGCAAAGGTGTAAGTTTACATCAGAATACTGTACACTTGATACTAAATTTATATTCTGTACAATAAATACATTATAGATATGATATTTTTATGTACTTGTGTTTGCCTTAGTGTGTTTCCATTGCAAATGAATATAAAATACAGGAATTGTTTAAGTGTTTCATATGACTTAAACCCATAGCATGTACTGTACATACCTTATTATAATTACAAGAGGAATATTATGCCCAGGGACCATTTTCATTATTAATTTGGTCAAATTTAGACTTAAAACTAGTATTAGTTTTGACACAACTTAATTTAAAAAGTTGTTCCATCCCCAAACCACTCTGTTACTGAACAAATATGTTATGATATTCTTTCTACATTGGTATTTCTTGATCTGATATGCAGAGAACATGATACTTTTGAAATTTACTGTATTTAAAAACTTCCTTGTACTAAATTATAATTACTGTTCAAAATGGGTAATAATAATAATAATTAATACCTATTCTCAAAAAGGCATTGAACAGAAAACTCAGCATTACTGTTAATATTATTTTAAATTTATCAAAATTGACCTTAATTTTATGGAAGTATTTATATCTAAGTAGGCACTAAGAAGTAAGGGCATGTGGTGGTCACTAGAAACAAAAGGCCATTTCTCTCTCAGTTCTTGACCAAGCTGCCCCAGAAACGACTAGGGTGTGGCTACAAGGGTGAAGAGGATGTTCGAACACATCCATTCTTCAGAAGACTCGACTGGGAAAAGATAGAGAACCGAGAAGTTCAGCCGCCCTTCAAGCCTAAAATTGTGAGTGCCTATTTTCTGAGATGTTTTGTTTACATTGCCTACTTGGACTTCAGTTTGAAACCTTGATATATGGTGTTGGTATTGCATGGATACTGATGAACACCTTTGATGAGTGTTGATTAGTGCTTTTGTAAGCTGAACACCTTTCAAGCACTTCTATGAAGGATTTACTTGTTCCTACCTTTAAGTATCACAGTGCAAGTTGCAAAACACAATTTTAAAAGTATATCAAATATAGGAATACTTACAGTACTCACTCGAATAATTAAAATAATTAGTATGTTTTTTCTGGAGGGAGCCCCTTGTGGCTCCCTGAAGCTCCTATACTGATATAGTGTCAGACAGACAAGGTGCCATCAGTTTCCTAGTTCTTATTGGTCTACCGGGGACCACGAGCCAGGACCTGCCCCCCCCCCCTTCCCTCAGAGAGGTGCAGGGAGCAGTGGCTCTATGAAAAACTTTATGCAAATTTATTCATATCAGCCGCCATCAAGGGAAGGCACCAAGAAAGTCACAGAAAAAAAGACCACTGCTTGGTTAGAAAACCAGACTGCAGTCCCAAAAGAATCAAAAGAACTCCCCCAACAATGTAAACAAATGGGTGAAAATTCATGAAACTAGTGAAAGCTAATTTGCCCCTCCTCTCCCCCCTTCATTTGTGGGGGAGGAGGGAGGAAGACTGGGTCAGTCAGCTGCTCCACCACCAGTTCTTGTACTGATGTGTTCATGCCTGGTTGCCTGCTCAGTTCACTCTGGCTCCAGTCTCCTGTTGTCAATTAAGTGGTGTTTTGCCTTTAGGGCCTTTCCTGTGCCCATTTGTGCAGTGTGAGCCAGGACTTTAGCATGCATGGAGCTGCATGTACTGAGGGTTTACCTCCCTGTGCACTTCTTGAGTATTGTATTTGCACGGTCAGGGTTCCCTGGATGGGGCGTGGCCAGTTCCAGCATTTGCCCCTTCCAACTTGGGTGTGGAGAGTGTGGATAGTTGAGCCTTCTCAAGTAACCAAGTTGAGAAGGCTCAACTTGGATAGTTGAGCCTTCTGGTACTGCTGAGGTTTCTGGCTGGCCCCCCCTCTTCTGAGGCCTCTCCCTTAGACTCTACTTTTCTATACTGGATTGTGAGCATGGACGATTGCTCTGCTCCAGGGCCCTCTTCTGCAGTTCCCGGGTCTTGGGAGTTGGGCCCCTTGGGCTAGTCGGAGTTGGGCCCCTTGTGTCTCGTTTGACCTTTCATGGGCATTGGTGTCTTCTGCAGAGGATCTTTTGTGTCAGGGGAGGGGTTTTCCTATCCCCTCTCCCTGTATAAGTTCGATTTGGGTGTGGCTTTCCCCAAGGTTCATTTCCTTGGTGGTGTCTGATATGAATAAATTTACATAAAATTTTTCATAGAGCCGCTGCTCCATGCACCTCTCTGAGGGAGCTTGTGGTCCCCAGTAGGCCAATAAGAGCTCCATGACTAATAGCACCTTGTAGTCTGCAACTACTGTATATCAGCTAGTAGCTTCAGGAAGCCACCGGGGCTCACCCAGAAATTGGCTATCATTACAGTTCATCGCTGGCTTTATGCACTCTAGAATTTCACCATCCAGCATTATTTTAATATTATACTCTTCCTAAAATATAAAAATTTTAAACCCTGAGAGATAAAAAATTATTGTAAATTCTTCATCTGTCATATGTTAAAGAAGTCCAAGTTAGTTAAAAATATAATCTGGTGCTCCTAGGATAGAGTGCAGGTGGTAACCAAGAAGAATGCTTTTATGCCATTTTTGACTTGCTGGAAGTATGCATCGTAAAATGTGACTTACTTTAAGCAATTGTAACAAATTGTGACATAAATGCTCCCCAAGTCAAGATCATTCTGATCTCTGAGTTAGGATCGGACACATTCATGGGTTAACATTTTATGCAGCTGAGAACTAGTCAAACTGTTCTCACCATGTCATACTGGTACTAGGGTGACACTGGAGAATACTTAATCCAGCCTAAACTGTAAACAAACAAGTGTATAACACATACTTAAAAAGACATCCCAAGCAAAATTTGGCATCAAAGAGACTAACTATCAAACAGCCAGTTTGGTTACTACCCTCGAGTGCCACAAAGAGGCAGCACCTACACCACAACAAAGCCCTCCAGCACAAGCTAACCACAACCACAGTCCACCTACATCCTAGGCTAAGAAAACATCTCCAATAAGTACAAGATAGGCTGAGAAGGACGGTCTTGAATGTTTACACTTGATTGTATTGGGTCTTTTACATATTTTAATTACCTATATGGTGGTATATGGCCTCCTACACTGAGAGTTTAGGTGTGGGAGTTTAAGCTCTCCACTGATTTTAGTGTGTAAAATTTCTAGATCTTGCAGCTTGTATGCTGTATGATTGGTATGGATGCTAGGAAGCAGACCTCTTTGTTTCATGTTTGAATACTTCTTTGTGGCAACAGGTGGCTTGGCAGGCCTTCCACTTCTTCCTCTCTCTTCAGCATCTGCCCCTCTGTGTCAGTGGCTATGGTATTGTTTTTCTGCCCTTGCATTTTTTGGATCCTCAGCTGATACCTGGTACTGTCACCTCATATCATTTGGCCATGGCAGAACCTCTTTCATTATCTTTTTGAAATGGTTTTCATCTCACCTCACCCCTCCTTTTTCAGTTGTTTTTTACTTTTCTGACCGGTTCCCACTACTCTGAAACCATCATGGTCTTTGGATCACGTGTTGGAGATCTTGTCCTACCTTTGCTTGCAGATTTCTCTCTCTGTTGGAGTTCGTCTTTATGGCAACTTTTCTTTTGATACCACTGTAGGATTGGGAGCTTTGCTGAGGGCATGTAATTTGCTCTTTTGGTGTCGGGGGTCATTTTCTTCACTTACAGCCTTTTCTTTTTTCTTGGCTAAGAATGAGACTTTGGTCATTCCTTTGGTCATTGACATTTGGTTTGTTCGGCTGGAGGTGTGACTTTTTTGTTTACTACTTATTCTGAGGTTGTGGGTACATTGTTGGTTACCCAATTCTAAAGTTCCTTGTTCTCAAGTCCATGTATCACAGGTGGTTCACTTTAGCTAGCCAATTGTGCATCCTCACATTTGTGATGTGGGCAAGTTTACTGCCTGGATGGCTTTTTTGCTACTGTTACCATGGTTAATGTCCACAGCCAGGGCTGCTGAGAGTTCAACATAGTGTTAGTTTTGCATTCCTTGTTGGACTTCCCTTGGTCTCACTGTTCCTACGTTGCACTTAGGCATTTTGAGGACACCTAATATCTTCTGCTCCAAGTCCTCATCTTCAACCATTCTTTTTCAACAGGTAATCCCAGTTTTCCAAAAATATAACATTAAATGCCCTTTTCTGGTGGGCCCCCAATAGTTTCCCATCCCTGCCTTGTTCCTGTCTCTTCCATGAGGTTAGAGTATAGGTAGCTTCCAGGTGAGGGAATGAGCTGGCTGGGAACCTGAATGACCCGGGCTACCATCTCATGGCAGTTGAGCACATCAAAGTTGAGGTTGTTTACTTCCAGGTAATGATCATTTACCTTGGTTATTTGGGGTCTCTATTTTCCTTCAACCAGTCACTTATTTTCTTGCACCCACACCTTCTGGTTATTGTAAGATATTATTTCCAGGCTTCACTTACCTCATTGAGTGAGTCAATAGGCAACAGATGGGTCTTTAAGGTTTGGAGTGTGAAGTTAAGTCTTGCTAGTACATGTGTACTGTGTAAGCTCGGGTATCTACTGGAAGCTCACCAGAAAAGAGTATTTCACTGCATTCAATGCTTAATTTTTTGTCAGTCATGTAATCAAGTACAGTTCATTACTACAACTCTTGAAATCCTATACTGTATTCAGTATAATGTACATTATTCCCAGCATTTCTAGATTATTTGTTTTGAAAGAAAAATTCTTCCAGTGTTAGTAAGGGAAAAGTTATCTTACAAAGTTATACAAGCTGTATTGAAATTATCACAGTGTTCTTCTTGAGTTACTGCCTGTTTTTATGTATAATGTTGTTAGGTAAAGTAGCCAGCTGAATGAACTGCAAAGTAATAAAGTAGAAATAATGTAGAACCACTGCTAGTATTGTAGTTGAGACTGCTAGTAAAGCCATGTTAATTATTGCAAGTAGTGTGGCATATTTTGCATCATGTCAAAAGTATTTTCTCTGCACTAAGGAGGAAAACTTTACCTAAATGCTTTCATGTTTGTGAAATAATTACTCATGAATAAATAATTCCAAGGAGGACAGGATATTCTACAAACTTAAGTATCTTGTCTCCAAATTTTCTTCTGTTACCAATCTTATATTTCATATTCATTGCTTTCTCCTGTCACCTAATCTGTCAACTTGACTCATGTACCATCTTCCCTCTCCAGCCCCCACACTTGCTGCTTATGTTAACACATTCTCTGTTTGTCCTTGGTCTCTTATTTCTCGGGTGATGGCCATTGTCTTAGAAGATTACTCTACTCTCTACAAATTCAAATATTACATCCATCTGTGTGACAATATATTGCTTTTCTATTCTTGTAACTATCTAGAAGCTTGATTATGTATATACTGTACATTATTTTCTGGATTCACTTTTAGATGCATCTAATACAGGATTTTGTAGAGAATGGTTATTATTCTCAATACTTTTGCTTTATGCTTTCTTGTAAAAATCACTTATTACTCTATGATATGTCAGTTGAACGAATGTCTGGGACCTCTGGTACAGCTGGTTTTTTTTTTGTTTGTTTGCACAATATCAATATTGGTTACAGTTTCATTGAAAAACCTCTGCACAGCCTCTGTGTGTATCAACATATCTGAGTTACTGTACTGTATAATAATTATAGAACAATGTAAAAAATATATAATGGTGAATTACTCTGCAAATCTTTGTGCATGTTCTAAGATTTAATCGGAGCATGATGGCATGATTTCTTCGATGCATGTAGATTTTTAGAAATCATTGCTACTGAGGCAGTTTTACTCACAAGAAACTGTTGACCACAACCCTCAATTTGTTAGGATTTTTTTGTAATATTACTGTATATCCATAATATCAAACCGAATAGATTGCCATCTTTAACCAAACTTTTGACTTTGTACAATATACCATTTATGTATGTAAAATTAGCAACTATATCTCAGGGATTGATGACTTAGCTTTGGTTGAGTCATTTATATTAAAGAAATAAGTGTGCAGCCACTGAGAATACAGTGGCTTGTGGGTGCCAGAGCTCTGATGATGTGTGTGATGACCAGCCTAAGAAGGCTCTTGATGTTGATGGTTCTTGTTTCAACCCTTAAGAACCCTGCCTGAGACCAGGTATACTCCCTCTCCCCGATATTGAAAAGTGCTCCAGTTTTGTCCTGTGTATGTAGCACTAGTAGTTCTACATGTCGACCATTCCAAGTCTACCAGTTTGATATACTATACTGTATTGTATTTTTTATTTTTTGGTTCTAATTAATGGATCTTGGATGCCAATTTCTGTCATCAGAGCCTCGACTTCAACTTATGTAACTCACACTATAGTACTTAAAAGGCTTGATTTTTCACGTGCTATTATATTTCAACACATCATATAGCGCTACACCATTACATTTTAAATGCTTATTATTTTTATTTCATTTAACTTTTTTCTCAATTTTTTTTATTGGAGACCATTTTTGAATCTCCTACCTTAAGTATACTTAGAAGTCAGTTATCAAATACATTTTTTTTATCATTGAATGTTTTGCATAAATTCCTCAAGTGACTTTATTTTAAAACTCAATGAACCTTCGTACTGTAAATTGTTTTTGATCATTGTAATACCAACATCATAATGAAAATCCAATCACTACATCTCTCATTAGCTGGTCTTTTGTGGCTTCTTATATCAAGTCAGCTTTTCCTTTATTGGAATTTCCAGTTTTGTTTTCGGCTTGATGAAATTTTTTCCCAAAATATTGCTGGCTTTATAGTTATGTCCAAATTTGTTACAGCCTACCTTGTTTTTTCCTAGATATCCTTATTTTTCTCTAGATAACCTTATTTTTCCCCTAGATAGTCTTATTTTACTTTAATCTCTTTGTATAAGTTCTGCGCTGCTCAGCATGTAATTTTTTATTCTCCTCAGTTTTTGTCCATCATAGTCCTAGCGTGTTCTCTCAAACCTCTAAATTATTTTCTTCTCCTGTAGTTTTTATCTGATATTTATTTAAAGTATAATATTTTTGCTGCTATTTTGTTGCGAAGTTAATCAAGGGCTTATGTTTCTTTCGTTAATTATAGATTATTTTCCACTTCCAAATTATCTTTCAAATCCAAAGATTTTTTGTAACAAATTTAATGCTTTCCTCATTACCATAGTTTTAACAATTGTGCCACCTACTTTAAATTCATTGTCACCTCAGTCCCAAAAAATTCACAAGTTTTTTCCAATTCATATTAATTTTTATTATTATAGTAATATTATTTTCCAAATTTCATATTAGCAACAGTGTAATCTTTTGAGTACTGTACCAATTTTTTGGCTAATTTGTTAGTCACTTTCCATGTTATGCAAATGTATTAGATTGTCCCCCGACTCGGAATATCCCACTCTATTCCTTGTATTTTTGTAAATTATAAATTTTTACCATCATTTGGTTTGTACACCTGAACCCATTGCCATCTACTTCCAAACCTAACTCTTATGAGCCAGAGTAATCCAAGTGAGTCATGACTTTTCTTTTTCAATATAACCAGGCCTTTGATGTAAAAGTTTGTAGATGTTTTTGCACTTTATGAACTCTCTCGTTGTTCTTGAATATTAAAACTATTATTGTACAGTTCAAATGCTCTTGCAGTTCTTGAGTACAATGGTCCTAAAATGCGTGTATCCTAAAATTATTATTGTAATGTATATGTAAAATGTGTGTGTGTGTGTGCGTGTGTGTGTGTGTGTATGTGTGTGTGTGTGTGTGTGTGTGTGTGTGTGTGTGTGTGTGTGTGTGTGTGTGTGTGTGTGTGTGTACAGTTTGCCCTATGTAGTTCTTCCCAAAAGTGTGTAGTACAGGTAGTAGTGGTAAACCAACTATACATTTGTGTTATATCTTGCCATAACTCCTCATTTATGTTCTCCTAAGAATAATGTTATGTATACATTATACCAGATCTCTCTCTCATAGTGCTAACGAGTGCTGTATGGGTATCACAGGTCATGAAGTGATCTCCTGTGCAAATAATTAGTATAAGTAGTAGTTCATGGAATCATGAATACAGATCCAAAGCAAAGCAAACTTTCAAGCATTCATTGAAGGCTGTAACCATTATTCATTGATGTGACTTTTATTTGCTGATAGGAATTTCATTTAATGATACAACAGATTTGGTTAATGACGAATACTCCAATAAATTGAATTGAAAACTTGTTTAGTTTTACAAAATTACAAAAAGTTATGAAATCAGTGGAAGATTGTAGATTGAAATGACAATCTTTCCAGTAAAACATTTAATGTTTAAAATTATATATCCTTGAATGGTATTTATGGCTTAACATATTTAGTTTAGTTCATTTATTATGCACCCCATACCCATCTTGTGGGCATTAGTGGAAAGGGTTACAAAGGCACATAATGGGCTCAGGGACTGCACACCACAATTCATTTAGCTAAGCAAGTTACAATCTTGATGAGCTAGTTACAAAATTCGATACACATTGCACATCATCAATGGCTTCGAGAGCGTACATCAATATGTACTAGCATGTAACTCCACACTTTGTGAAGCATAAACAGAAATTTGAGAAAATTCAGAGGTTTACAACTAATTTAGTACAAGAAATGAGAGGCCTAAGCTATATTATTCACTTTTGCAAACAGAGTAGCAAACCATTAGAACAAGTTAGGTGAGAAGGTGGTGGAGGCTAAAACCGTCAGTAGTTTCAAAGCGTTATATGACAAAGCTGCTGGGAAGAGGGGACACCACAAGCATTGCTCTCATCCTATAACTACACTTCAGTAATTACTCAACCTCCACAATAACCACAACCACTGCTATAGCTATAACCACAACCACCATGATAGCCACACCCAACACAATAGTCATGATAGGAAGACGGGATACCACGAGCATTGCTCTCATCCTGTAACTACACTTCAGTAATTACTCAACCTCCACAATAACCACAACCACTGCTATAGCTATAACCACAACCACCATGATAGCCACACCCAACACAATAGTCATGATAGGAAGACGGGACACCACGAGCATAGCTCTCATCCTGTAACTACACTTAGGTAATTACCCATAACAATAGCTACACCTACAATAGCTACAACCACCACAATAGCTACACCTACAATAGCTACAACCACCACAATAGCCACACCCACTATAATAACCACGAACATTACTATAGACACAACCACCATAATAACCACAACCACCACTATAGACACAACACTATAACTACAACAACTACCACTATAGGCAACCACCACTAGAGACAACCACCACCATAGCCACTACAACCATCACTGTGCAAGGGCATGAGTAAGGATGAGCGTGAGAGACCCTATATAAGGATGGGGGGAATGAGAGACCCTGTAGAAGGGGGGGGGGGAATGAGAGACCTGTGGAAGGGTGGAAGGGGGGGGAATGAGAGACCTGTGGAAGGGGGGGGGGGAATGAGAGACCCTGTGGAAGGGGGGGGGAATGAGAGACCCTGTGGAAGGGGGGGAATGAGAGACCCTGTGGAAGGGGGGAATGAGAGACCCTGTGGAAGGGGGGGGAATGAGAGACCTGTGGAAGGGGGGGGGAATGAGAGACCCTGTGGAAGGGGGGGAATGAGAGACCCTGTGGAAGGGGGGGAATGAGAGACCCTGTGGAAGGGGGGAATGAGAGACCTTGTGGAAGGGGGGAATGAGAGACCCTGTGGAAGGGGGGAATGAGAGACCCTGTGGAAGGGGGGGGGAATGAGAGACCCTGTGGAAGGGGGGAATGAGAGACCCCATGGAAGGGGGGAATGAGAGACCCTCTGGAAGGGGAAATGAGAACCCCCCTGTACTCACCTAGTTGTGCTTGTGAGAGCTGAGCTTCGGCTCTTTGATCCTGCCTCTCAACTATCAATCAACTGGTAATTACCTAAGTGTAGTTACAGGATAAAAGCTTCGCTCCTGGTGTCCTGTATTCCAAGCACTCTTTATCATATAACAAAAAACAATCGATTCGCCTGGACTCTAGGAGAGACAAACTGTGGACCCCTCATGTGTTAGTGTGAAGCACGTGTGTGCACAGTACAGGTTCCTGGGCTATATCATATCTACACTTGAAACTATGTATGGAGTCAGCCTCCACCACATCACTGCCTAATGCATTCCATTTCTTAAGTACTCTGACACTGAACAAGTTCTTTCTAATGTTCTTGTAGGTCATTTGGGTACTAAGTTTCCACCTGTGTCTCCTTGTTTGCATACCACCCATGCTAAATAATTTATCTTTATCTAGCCTGTCAATTCCTCTGAGAATTTTATAGGCAGTGATCATGTCTCCCCTAACTCTTCTGTCTTCCAGTGCTGTGAGGTTTAGTTCCAGTAATCTTTCCTCGTAGCTCATACCCCTCTACTCAGGGACTAGCCTGGTGGTATACCTCTGAACCTTTTCTAACTTCATTTTGTGTTTGACTAGATATGGACTCCAGGCTGGAGCGTGGAGTCCATGTTGTGTAAGGGGGAGAATGAAAACCCCCGTTATATTACCCCTGAGACCCCTCTCAGAAGGAATAGGAGACCCTATGTAAACTTAAGAGGTTATTACTTAAAACAGTGGGTGAACGGATGAATCCAAGACTAAAACTAATAATATTTATATACAAAATTTAATTACATCCAAGACAGTTATAGTAATTTGCAACAAATTAAAAAAAATAGTGTGCAAGCTAATTGTTTTGCATTTTGTCTGTTGGGCACTATTATGTAAATTGGCACCAATGTGAGAACAATACCGAGTAAGATTTATATAATTGATTTCTTTGTTGATAAAATACACGCTGTGCTTTGAATTATACACTAAGGTGTCAGATATATTGATAAATTGACAGTACTTGAGGAGTTATGTTAATTTTGGATACTATACTAAGGCTGTATGTAAGACAAACCATATATTAGCTAGCCACCATTAATGTACACAAATAACACCAAGACACTAGATCATGCGTGAGTCATTTTCAAGCATGTTATAAATAACATGCTTGAAAATGACACTTTATTGCTCATAAAGACACTTTATTGCTTGAAAGTTAGTGGTGTCTCTTATATGGTGGCAAGTTTTTCAATGGTTTGATTTGTGTGGGAATGTTATTGATAGTTCCCTGTTTACTGTGCCACAGAGTGATGCATGTAATGTCTAGGATGACTAACCTCCACCACTAATGCTGCAGTCAATGTCCAAATCTCTTCACTATCCTCTAATTATTCTTCAGATGATATGTATAGAGCTAATACTAACAATTTCAACTTGTTGCTTGATTTCTGGCTTTTAACAGTTTTCTTGTCACTCTTGGGTGAGGTGTTGTTAATTATAGCCACGACCTTCACCACCATCAGCTCCTCTGCTGTGTCTTGCTCAATGATAATGCTGTGTTATGCAACCTCCCAGCCTCCCTGCCACCCTTCTCTCTGGTATACCTTCATCAGTGTCCCTCCCTCCCAGTATACCTTCATCAGTGTGTCCCTCCCTCCCAGTATACCTTCATCAGTGTCTCCCTCCCTCCCAGTATACCTTCATCAGTGTCCCTCCCTCTCACCCATGTATACCTTAATCAGTGTCCCTCCCTCCCAGTATACCTTCATCAGTGTCCCTCCCTCCCAGTATACCTTCATCAGTGTCCCTCCCTCCCAGTATACCTTCATCAGTGTCCCTCCCTCCCAGTATACCTTCATCAGTGTCTCCCTTTCACCCATGTATACTTTCATCGGTGTTCCTCCCTCCCAGTATACTTTAATCAGTGTCCCTCCCTCCCAGTATACCTTCATCAGTGTCCCTCCCTCCCAGTAGACCTTCATCAGTGTCCCTCTCACCCTTGTATACCTTCATCAGTGTGTCCCTTCCTTCATTACAAATGTCAAATTTTGAATTATGTATTTTTCAGTGTCTAATGGTTGTTTTGTTATTGTGACCAATCATCATCAGTGTTTCCTCACTATAACCTTGATAAAATGTAATATTTCCTCCCACCTCACACCACAAACCACAATTCAGATAGATGTACTGTCAACATCTTGCTGGCTGTTATATCCACCTCCCTCTGGCTAGTGCTGTGCGTGTTGTCCTTCCCAGCTTGGGTTACTTGTTTTGGACATGCTAATGTGGTTACTTGTTGTTCCATGGCCCCATTGTAGATATTTATAGACCTGGCCATTTTGCACTCTCTTTCTCACTCCTGTTTTCCATGTATGGTGTCTAATGGTGGCCTTGTCTATTTTCTCATTAAAATGGTTTGTCCTTTTATTTCATCTATTTTCCTCAATGTCTTAACTCTTTATTTTCATATCATTTTTATGATACATTTATGACTTTTATAGGGTCACAGTTAATTTAGTGTTTGCACGAATTTTATGACTAGGAGTTATTAAAATCCTATTAATGACTTCATTGTGCAAGTCAACATGTGCTTTACAGGTCTCCTCCCTCCCCAAGCCAGATCATAATTTTGGAACATTATTATTTATGTGATAAATTCTAAATTACTGTACTTTCATTCTTTACATATTAAAGCTCACCAAGCATTTAATATTTCTCATTAATTTGAAATAATTCATCCAAAAATTATCTTCAGTATTTAATTACGGTTTTACATCAAACAATTTGTAGACATTTTCTTCTTAAAATTATTAGTTTCACAAATTATATGTGGAAATGTTGCATTACAATTTTTTCAAATTATTTTAATCCCCAATTATATTTTGTCATAAGATGGAACATTTTCATCAAATGAATCACAAAATGTGCCCATTATCTAGAAAATACATACATTTTATTTTTTCATCAATAATGTACCATATATTTATTTTCTAAATAATAATGTCTCACCATCAGCATTCACATCACATTTTCTTCTGATAATTACTTTCCATACTTTCCTCTTTTGCACCTGTTGTATTGACACCATTTTCTGTTATCAGTTATGGAAGCACATGCTCCTGACTTTAGTCAGATGTTCACCAAGCAGCCTTTCTCTCAATAGTTATGACTCATTCATCTCATACATCACCAGTCATGAACTGCCTACGATGCTAGTGACCGGGATAGTTCATTTACTTCTTCCATCACCAGTTGCACATTGTGTTCCCTTTTAAAAAGGAGATATGCAGATGAAAAGTCACTATAATGGGGCTGAAAAATGTTGACCAAACCCACACATTAGAAATTGAAGAGACGATGACGTTTCAGTCCATCCTGGACCATTATCAAGTCGATTGTGGACAATCGACTTGATAATGAACCAGGACGGACCAAAACATTGTCATCTCTTCAATTTCTAATGTGTGGCTTGGTCAACAAGGAGATATGATTCAATTACACATTCAACTAAGAGATATGGTTAATTTAACTGTTCCACCAACAAATATGGTTCATTTATCCATTCCACAAGGAGATATGGTTGATTATATTTTCTCACTTCACTGATTCTTCTACCTATTATTTCACTCCACTGCTCCTCATCTCAACGTTCCTCTACACTGATTTTTGTCTCTCCAATTCTGTTGTTCTGAAATTGCCTTTCCCAGTTCTCCTCGATGGACAGACACTTTTCCAATCATGTTCCTATTCACCCTTGTTAAAGCAGACAGGTACATTTGTAATGCTGTTCCCTTCATTAGCATCTTCAGTCATTCAGCTAACCTCCTACTCAGTCACAAATCCTCTGCTTCTTCTACCCGTGTGAGTCATTTTAGTTATTGATTTTCCTGGAGAGAGCCCCCAGTGGCTTCCTGATGCTAACTTGCTGAGATTGCTCCATACTACTGAAAGGTCACAGAAGCTCTGGCCTACCAGGGACCAGAACCTAGCTCTCCTCACAGAGGCATAGGTCAACAAGTAAATGGGGTGACAGTCTGCCACCCCATCGAAAAAGCCTCTAGAAAGTTAGGAAAGCTTTACGGACAACTGGAGGGTTCACAAAAAATCGAGCCACAAAACTGCCAAACAACTCTGCAAACAATTCACACAAACCAAGGGATTCACTCAAACTACCTCAAAACTCGTTATTACCAATTACCACTACCAAGCAGCCTGGCTCCAGCCAACTCCCTTGTCTGTCCTGTTGCTGATGAAGCAGTGTGTGGAGCTGCCTTTAGTGATCGAGTCTGTCAGATCATGGGCAAGTCCCTCTGGTTCAAAACTAAGTGCTGGCCATCCTTGTGCTCTGTTGTCCTGCAGGGGCCATTTGATTTGTGTATGGTTTCTATATTTTAGCATTGGCTTCATGTACATGTTTTCATTCTGGTTTTCTTGTGTGAGCTTGGCTCTTGTTGCATTTTGGGCTGCATAGTCTCTGTGGGGAATTGACCTGTGATGTTTAATTTCTTTAGTTTATTTTAATTTATATAGTAATTTATATTTTATGTTAATTTATATTTTCGATAACTTCGGTTTCACTCTGACTGCTCCCTGGTGGTTCATTGCCTGAATTACCAAGGGAAGGGGAGGAGGGTATCGTCTTGGTCCATTGCCCTGTGAAGTGGGACACTTCAGGTAGCTTGGCTTCTGGCTTCTCGGGGTTTGGTTCTCCTTGCAGTTCACATACAGGCTGTGTCCAACGTTCTCATGGGTGGGTTGTCTTGCTGCTGTCCTGGTGCCTTCCCTCCTCTATGGCTCTGTTCCCCAATTGTGAGGTGCTCGTGGTGCATGCTTTTCAACTGGACTAGTCTAGGTGGAGGTGCATTTACCCTTTTTTTCCCGGTTTAGTTGTTGATCCAGGTGCTGTCCAGTTTGGAGTCATGCTTAGGTGAGGGTGATCCTTCTGGTTCTCTGGTGGTCAGCCCAGCCTTTGTTTCTGGCGCTGCTGGCCCGGTGTCCAAATCCAAGGGTTTTTTCTTGGCTCTGCCTCTTTCAACAGAGGCAGAGCCAAGAAAAAGCCAAGCCGAGCCAGAGCCAGAGCCCAGCAGTGTACTTTGCTGGTTCAAACTTCTCTGCTCTTCAAGTCTGGAGTTTTGTTATGCATGTCTATTGCCATTTATGTGGGGAGTAGTGGTTGGTTTGTTGGTGTCCAACCTGTGTCCTTCCTTGCAGTGGCAGTATGAAGTTCCTTAATGCTCATTTCATCACTTCTTGTCTCTTCGTCATCTTCCTTTGGTTTCAGTCAGTTTTGTTCTGTACTTCTTGTTGTTGTTGTTTCTTGATTGGCATCTCATGCCTAATGCTGTTGCCTTTTATTATTCGGTGTTGGCAGAGGCGCTTTTTCTTGCATTTGGTGTCGCTATCTCCACTTTTCCATTTTATGAGTTATTTCATGCATTTTTTTCACCTTCGGCCTGCTCATGCTCCTCCTGAACCATCCTGATCTCTTGACTGGGTTCTAGTTTTTTCCCTGTTCCCTTTGGTTCACAGTTTACCCTTTGGCTCATTATGTCTTTCTGAAGGCTGTCTTCTTATTGGCTTTCATCTCTGACTGTAGGACTGGAGAGCTTCAGGCTCTCGTCTGTAGGTAGGGATTCTGTTCTTTTTATGCTGGTGGGCAGTTTGTTTGCAGCCTTTCTTGTCTTTTCTGATAAAGATTAAGTCAGGAGGGGGTCTTTTGGTGATTGATGCTTGGTTGGTTCAGCCGGGGGTACATTATTTGTTGTTTCCGGTGGTAGTTCTATGCCACTACCTGAATGTCACCAGTTTTGTCTCAGTAGATGCTTTGTTGGTTGGCCCTATTTCCTCAGCCCCCAGTTCCAAGGCTTTCATTTCTCAGGCTTGCAGCATCATTAAGTCTAGACAGCCTGCAGTTTACTTTGAGGCCCATGATGTTCACAGATACAGCTTTGACCTTGGTCTTCTCCAACATATCCTGGGCTGATATTCTGGGCTGATATTACTGTTCTGCTCTCTGTCATTAATTAACTTCAGAGAGCTACCAAGGGGCTCCCTCTAGAAACTCAGCATTGAATTTAATGAAACACTTCTTTCAGGAGGAGCCCCGGTGGCTCCCGAGTTTCCCTTCATCACTCTCGAGGTTCATTGATTCATTGTGGGTTGTTCGTCGGCTCCAGAACTGATATGGGGACTTGCCTGAGGGCTGGGGGTGGGCTGTCTGGTGGCAGTAATCAGTACTAACAAGTTTTGATCTAGCTTGAATGAATTCCTTGTTCAGTGTGAATTGAACAAGAATACGAAGTTGTTTGGCAGTTTTGAGGTTTTGTGTTTTGTGAACACTAAAGTTGTTTGTGAGGCTTTGCTGACTTTCTGGAGGCTTTTTCTGGTGGGGTGGTAGATTGTCACCCAGTCCTGATGCCTCTGTGAGAGGGCCAAGTTCAGGCTCTGGTCCCTGGTAAGTCAAACAGAATTTCCATGATTGATGTGATCTTTTAACATGGTGCAATCTTGGCACTATTGCTTCAGGGAGCCACCATGGCTCTTCCAGAAAGAGGCATTTCATTACACTCAACACTGGGTTTTTATAACTTTAATATTTGTTTTTGATTACTGTTTTATTTATACATTATTATCTGATGGTGATCCATTTAATTTTTTTTCTTATTGCTTTTGTTGAGTAATTGTTCATAATCATAGTACTGTACAGATTATAGAAGGGTGTTAACTTTAAAACATTTGGCAATGTCTTTTATCTTGCCATTTTGGAATCACATTATGATAAATAACTTGTATAATTTCACATAATTTGCTCATATCCATTCATATCAACATTTTACACACAATTATTTTCTCTCTCATCCTATTATTCTGATTGTAACCTGTGTTGTTTACTTTCATCAGCAATGTTGTTTATGTTATCTGCACTGTTGTGTTATCATCAGTGTTACCTCATCAGAGTGCATGTGTGCATTATACTGCTGCAGGTGTGCTTACTCTGCTCTCTATTGAAGTCGGTTCCTTTTCCTCATGATAGATAAATAACTTTCTCTCAATTCATGTAACTTGGTCATCTTTGCTGAATCCATTCATTTAATTCACTCTGGTGAACTTCACTGTACTCTCTTTTCACTAATTACTCTCTGGAATAACTGTAATCTCCATTCACTCTATTCTGGTGAGCATCATTGTACTCATATTCATTAACTTTATTCTGGTGAGCATCACTATAGTCTTCATTTACTCCACTTTTGGGCATCATTGTACAATGCATTCACTCCACTTTGGTGAGCATTTCTCTACTGAAATTTCTCTCCAGTACCATACACACTGTCCTATTTGATCATATCTACTCAGATTCATATTCATCAAACTCCATTGCACCAGCCTCTACCTTATTCCAATAATCCCAATATAAAGCTAGATCACAAAGTCAAAAGCATTAGCTGGATATATTTGTAAAAAAATTTAATTTCATTGAGAGGAAAATACTTACTGCTGCCTTCAGATGAGTGTTTTTTGCATTGTAAGCTCAAACAACAGTGTATTAAATATTCTGAATTTGTTTTTCAAAGAAATATTGCAGAACAAAATATTGAAATAAAGGATATCTGAACATCAAAGCAGATTGGAAAATTATATAATATAGGAATGTTTTCATGGAGAGGCCTATGTGTTAGACATGATTTCTGTGGGGGAGCCCCTTCAGCTTCCTGGAGCTATCAGGCTAATATGCAATATATGTTGACCAAACCACACACTAGAAGGTGAAGGGACGACGACGTTTCGGTCCGTCCTGGACCATTCTCAAGTCGATTCAAGTCAACTTATTTTAGCCACGTTATTGTAACTCATCGCCTGCATGCGATATATATTAGTCTAGGGCATTAATCAATGGAGTTCAGCCTACCAGGGACAACGAGCCAGAACCTGGCCCCCTCAGAGAGGTACAGGGAGCAATGGCCTCTGGAAAAAAAACCCTTGTGGTTGGAAATATTAATTATCTGCCATTGACAGGGGTTAGGCACCCAGAAAGGTAGGCATAACAAAGCACACCCCACGTGGTAAGAAAATTGAACTGAAGACCGAACAGGGAGGCAGAACTCCCCCAATTTTCAAGGAAACAAGCAAATGTCATCATTGCTGCCTGCCGCTTGTCCGTATAGCCCTCCCCTTCCCGGGAGGGGGAGGGGAGACCCCTGGACCCACTGTGCTGGCTACTCAACCCCTGCTTGTTGGCAAATGCGATCTGGGGCAGTCGTCAACTCTGGCCTCGATTTCTTGGCAGTGTTTTACCTTAGTGGTGATTCCTGCTGGGTTGTGGTGGTGGTGGCCAGGTATACCATCAGTGTACTGGAGCGGCATGCTCTTAGGGCTGACATCCCTAACCGCCTTGTAAGTACTACCCCTGGGTGCTAGAGGTTCCCTTCCATAGTGCCTTCGGAACTCCCCTTCTATAAGAGTTCTTGCTGCTCGGCATTTACCCCACGCTTGGGGCTAGCTGGGGTTTCATGGCCTTTGTTTGGCCTTGGGAAGGAAGTGGTATTGTTGTTAGTTGGGTGTCAAGGTGTTGCGCAGCTTGCCCACTCTAAATGCCCTGGGCCAATAGGCCCTCTGCAGTTACCTTATTATTTTCTTACCTATGGAGCAGCCGGTTCTTGTTTCCTCTGGGGATGTTGTAGTTTTGCAGGGTTTTTCTTTTATTTTGTTTTCTTTACCTGGTGGGGGGGGTTTCTGCCTTGTGGTCCACTTATAATATTTTGGTGCCCCTCTGCTAGGCCCCCCGTGACTGTACGCATCACAGGGGTTTCAGTGTTTTAGCCTATCCCCCCTTTGTTAGCTCTTTGGTTAACCGGTTTTGCAACACCTTGCCCGGGCTTCCTGTAGCAGTCAGCCTACGGGCCCTGGAAAACCCTGTCGGGACTCAGTGGACTGATGGATGCGTCTTCCGGGTTCCAGCTCGTATTGTGTGAGATTGTAGGCTGCTCTGTGCCCTTGTCTCAGGGTGATGGTCACCAATTTTGCCCCCATCATGTGGCCTGTTGAGTCAATGACACCTTTGACCCGGAGTCTTGCGAGATGTGTTCTCTGCTCGTGCTCCAATTTACCCATTCTGTAGACATTGAGGTTCGGTTATCAGAGGCATCCGCGTTGCATGCTCGGTTTATGTTGCTGCAAAGCACTAGGTTGGTTGCCCACCTGGATGCCCTGAGGCTGCTCTGTTTTGGTTAGGCGTTGTTAACCCCCTGCTCCTGGCTCTGAAACGTCTGTGGGTTTCGGAGTCGGCGGGATTTAGTTGGTGATGAAACTCGGGTGGCTTCAGGGATGCCTCCATCCCCTCAACCCCATTCGGGTTGGGGGATGGAGGCATTCAAGCCTGCTCCTCCTGCCGAGGCTTCTGGGTCCTACCAGCAGACGTCCTCTTTGCTACCTTTTCCCTAGACTCTGCCTTTTCTTCAGGGGTAGAGGTTGTGGAGGACAACTCTGCCTCGGGGGCTTCTGTTGGGGGTTTCTGGGGCTGTGGTGGGAGCCCGCTAGTAGTTCTGGGGCTGTTTGCCCCTGCTTGGGCTCTGTGCCTTCTGGGCAGGTTTTTTTTTTTTTTTTTTTTTTTCCCCTCCCGTCTGCTTTGTTTCCCACATTTGCTGGCATGAATTCAGCTTCCTTGCATCAGCCACTTCTCCTTTTATTTTGGTGGCCATTTTCTTTCTGCGGGCGCTTCTCCGCCAGGTGCTTGGGAGTGTGAGTTCGCATTTTGGGGCGATTATTCACCTCTGAAGTATTTTTATCCTCCTGATGCCGTGTCTCTGTTTTGTTCTTTCTTATGGGGCGTTCTGCCCTATCTGTTCCTCTGGGAATTTTTTTTTTTTTTTTTTTTTGCCCAGTTTTGGATTTTTCAGTCTGTGTTTAGGTTCTGGGCTCTGATTTTTGGGCCCAGTGTCTATGCTGGTATGCCCTGCTTGCTCCCATACCTTTTGACCCTCGGTTTTCGGTCCATTTTCTGGCTGTTTTTGCCAGGGGTTCTGTCTGGGTCATATGGTTTGCTCTTCCTTTCTGCGGTGCATTCTGCTTGCAAATGTGGCGGTTTTGTCTCCCCCTGGTTTCACTCCAGAGATTTTCTTCCTCTTGGGTTTCCCCTTTGGAGTTCTGGTGGCCCTTGGTGGTTCCCTCCTGTGCGCCATGGTATTGCCTCTTCTGGGGGTTCCGAGGTCTTCCTGGCTTTCAGACTGAACTTCTTAGTCTTGGCACGAGTTTTGTGGTCATGCCGGAGCTCCAGCTTCTACTTGTTGAGGTGGGCCTTTGGTGCAGCTTTTGTGCCAGTGCCTCCTCTGAAGCTGTATTCGTATGGTCGGAGCGGTGCTCCGACCATACATTCGCAGAACCATCGTGGTGGATGCCTTTCGAAGGGACTGGTCGGTGTGGGGTTACCTGTACCTCTTTTCCCCGGTCCTGCTGTTGTCTTTGGTTCTGGCTCGGTTGGAGTCCTACTGTGGGGAAGTTGTCCTAGTGACCCCTTGGTGGCCAGCCCAGCCTTGGTTCCAGGTGCTGTTTGGTCGGTGTCTGTACCCAGGGCATTTTCGGCGGCTCCGCCTCCTTCAGCAGATCGGACCGGTCCGGTGGTTCAGTCTACTCCTCCACTCTTCATGTCTGGTCTTTTTGACATGAGTTTATTATGATATGTATGGTGTTCAGATGGCTTCGTTGATGGTGTCTCACCTATAAGCTTCTTTCTGTCAAAAAAATGCAACTTCTCTGGGCTGCTATAGCTATAGTACAAGTTGTTGAGACATTTGACTTAGATTTTTGCTAATTAACTAATTAATTAATTAATGGATGCTAATTAATAATATAAAATGAAAGAAAAACATTTCAGGACAATTTTTTTTGGCACACCACTGGGGTGTCAAATTTAACATGTGCTCAATGCAGGGGTTAAAAGAAAAGTACTCTATAAAATAATGAGCATATGTGCAGTTCGTTGGGGTCTAATAGAGGACCATGAGAATTTTTGTATAGGAAGTAATGCATGTAATTACCTAAGTGTAGTTACCCAAGTGTAGTTACAAGATGAGAGCTATGCTCTTAGTGTTTCGTCTTCCCAGCACTCCCTGTCATATAACGCTTTGAAATTACTGTGTAAGAGTTAGTGGTGTTATGAATGACTGATTTTGATATTAATGTACTGTAGGTATACACAAAGGTTGTGTCGCATACCCTTGCTTGTTCAGTATGATGTATTTATGAACTAGCTCATGAGAGAAGTCAATTTAAGAATACAGTATTAGTGAGGGGCATGAACATTTGATATGATAAAAATAATATTACCTGTATGTCATATTTGAAATATGCAGGTGATGCAGTTCTTTCAGTAAAGAATATCAGTTTCATGTAAGGATTAGGTGAAAGTTTTATTGATGTAGGTGAGAATAGGCTGCTTAACCACTGCACTCCGCAGAGCGCCTTAACCCTTAAATGGCGGAGCTATTAATAGTTGACAACACCGCTGTGCGCAAAAAAAATTCTTCTTAGATTCTTAAAATGTGTGCCCTAATCACAGGGAAAGAAAAAATAAAAGCTGACATATTTTGGCCGGGTCGGTCTCCTCCAGCTGAGCCGTCAGGCGGGAGTTGCCACAGAGATATTATTATATAATTATTTCAATGATATTTAATGATAAATGATATTTAATGTACAGCAATAGCTATGTTGTTACGAATTCATTCTGAGCTTTACCAAAATAGGAATACAGTTTTTCAAAAATTGGATTAAACACAATAGATCATCAAGGTGTTTTAAATGGAAATAGTTCTGATATAAATTTATTCTCCTTTGCGATAAATTTTTAATGTTGTATTTTCAACTTGGTAGATTCAGGGTACAAGCTTGTAAATTAAGAAAATGTAGTACTGTACAGTATTACAATACTAAAACAAAGAAAATAAATTAAAATTCTATAAATTTGTAATTTGTTACATCACAGTAAATGTGATTACAAATAAAGTATACAGTATGTATATACATTTTTAAAACACTAGAGCAATAAATGTTGGTGAAGGTAGCAGCCAGAGGTTTTGCTCAAAATAGAGAGAAACAAATTTCCAGCTGATGTTTTAGACATCTTGTGTAGCTTGACATGTGTGGTAATGACCTGGTGTGAGTAGTCATGACCTGGTGTAAGCAGTCATGACCTGGTATGAGCGGTCATGATCTGGCAGGAGCGGTCATGACCTGGTCTCTCCACAGAGCAACCCACGTCTTGGTGAGAACTTTGATCCTGTGTTCCGCAATGCCCGCCTGGAGTTCTCCCCTGCAGATAAAAAGATCATGGAACATTTGGACCCTGATGCTTTCCACTCGTTCACCTACACCAATCCATTCTATCTACCTGTGCTCAGTGAGGAGCTCCTTCCTGATGAGGATGATTAAATATCACCACATTTGTCTTACATCTTGCCACCACCCTGAAGCCATTGTTTTGGTGAGTGAATATCACCACCAAATCCTCCATAAACAAGTCCTATCGGCAAACATTTGGCCCAGTTGTCAACGTTAACATCTTGATATGCATCATGTATTTAAACTTTGAGTATGTGCCAAATGTAGTCCATATGATAGCACAGTCACACAATAAGTATTACAAGTTGGTATATATGCAGTTATATATCTTCTCAAGGTGCCAAACTAGAGATGATAACGACATAGCACTGGAAATTTTAATTTATTTACTCTGGAAAAATATACAAAAAGTATGTATTTTCTCATGTTAAAATGCATTATGTTGATATACAGTATGTACAAGAAATTATACAGTATATGTTACAGTATAATATATATATATATATATATATATATATATATATATATATATATATATATATATATATATATATATATATATATATATATATATTAATTATATAATATATAAAATGTGTGATTAAATCATGAAAATTAACACATGTTGAAAAATGTGACAGTGTCAGACCACGGAGGAAGAATTGAAACAGGAATTTCCTTAAGTATTTTCGTATATTAATACAGTACATCTTCAGAAGGAATAGGAATGAGTGGAATGGAATAGGAATAGAATGAAATGAAATAGGAATCATTCCTATTCCTTCTGAAGATGTATTAATATACAAAAGTACTTAAGGAAATTCCTGTTTCAGTTCTTCCTCCATGGTCTGACACTGTCACATTTTTCATCACGTGTTAATTTTCGTGATTTACTCATATATATATATATATATATATATATATATATATATATATATATATATATATATATAATATATATGTATATGTATATGTATATGTATAATATAAAATGTGTGTGTGTGTTTCATATATGCTGGCGTACCAATTGATCCGGCGCATAGGTCGGCCTCTAGAAATTTTATGTGTAATTCAGGTTTAGGCCTATATTTGCCAGATAAGATGATCCCCCAAAATAAGGCAGCACCACTTCCCCTGCCCTACAGTATGGCAGTAGGGCAGCCATGTCCACATCAGCCAATTCAGCAGCCATGTCACCTCTTGCCTCTGCTAAACTATTGGCCAAGTTTCTTTTGTCGGTATCACTCATAGGCAATACAAATAAACATGCGTTATGTAGCAGGAACATAATTTTATTAAAAACTTATTACAGAAATACTGGTAATATCAAATGCTAATACTGCTGACACAACTTTAATAAACTCCTACGGGTAAGTTGTACCGTAGTTCAACAACTATCCGCTTGGTGTTGGTGGCATCACTGGTATGCCAATCAGCTGTTGTAAATGGCAAGTTTGCAGGGCTATGTTCTCTACTACTGTAATGTAATATGTTAACTATTGTGATGTTATACCATTTTGTGGTGAAAATAGTTTTTCTGATAGTTTATACAATTCTAAGACATTCCTAAAACACTTTAGTCACAAGAGAGTTCTAATTCACAGAGTAAACCTGCCTAACATAATATTAACATACCTACAGTAACCTACTCTATGAGTTATGGCAAATCATTGATATTATTATAATCTCTATGTTAAATACATTTACCAGACATAAGTTTCAGTAGGAAATAATTGTGATGGGCTGCAAGAGTTATGGCAAATGGTGTACAATGAATGTTAGGCCGAGCATTTCACTTGTTTATCTCTCAGTGGTAAAGGTTCACATTTTATATTCTGCGGACAAGTTGACCCTTGGTTTTGGAGAGTCCTACATCCTCCAAATTTTTCAGTATTTTAAGTTTCAATGAGATCCGCTCTGTCATGCCTGGTTTGCAGTGTTGTTAGCCGTGTGGCCTTCAAGTGTTCCCACTGATTGGTGCGGTGACCAGGATATATGTATATACCTGTATGTATATATGTATGTATGTATGTACATATAGTTAGACATTGTCGCATAATTCATCACGTCCTAATTTCTTCATGATTTACACAAAGACACAAAGGTGTGTGTATATATACACACACACACACACACACACACACACACACACACACACACACAGTAGGGGGCCTCGTAGCCTGGTGGATAGCACGCAGGACTTGTAATTCTGTGGCGCGGGTTCGATTCCCGCACGAGGCAGAAACAAATGGGCAAAGTTTCTTTCACCCTAAGTGCCCCTGTTACCTAGCAGTAAATAGGTACCTGGGAGTTAGTCAGCTGTCACGGGCTGCTTCCTGGGGGGTGTGTGTGTGTGTGTGTGGTGTAGAAAAAAAAAAGTAGTTAGTAAACAGTTGATTGACAGTTGAGAGGCGGGCCGAAAGAGCAAAGCTCAACCCCCGCAAAAACACAACTAGTAAACACACACACACACACACACAGACAGACAGACAGAGTGGAACCTCGACTTACGAATGCTCCTACTTATGAATTTTTCGAGTTACGAGCCCAATTTTGTCGGAAAATTCGACTCGACATACGACCTTTGCCTCGACTTGCGAATTTGTTGATACACATATGGATCGATGGAGTGGGTGGTTCCTGATGGCACGGGGCAACCCCACTTCAGTTCACCAGAGTGCTCGCTTAGTGATGATCGCGCTTGAGTTCCTAAAGTAAATTTTAGGAACTCTTAGAAATTTAAAAGAAAGAAAAGAAATTTAGTAAATTCTTTTAGCGTGTAAAGAATTTCAATAATTTTGTGCTTCTTTGTTTTTTGAACACAAAAGTAATTATATATCATGCCATGGGTCCCAAGAAAGTCAGTGGTAAGGTTCAGTCTAAGAAAATAGTTGTGAGTATAGGCAGTCCCTTCTTCATTAAGAAAATGTGTGAAGTATGGGAAGAACTGCAAAGTTTTGTTGAAAAAATCAGCGAGGCACTACACATCAAAAAGTCAACACCAGCAATCGACAGCCAATTAATGCACAACTATATTCTACCTACTTCAAGACCCCGAACCAATATGGAAGCAGCAAGAGGAAGTATGGGCCAATAGGCCTTCTGCAGTTACTTCCATTCATATGTTCACTTATCCAATTTATACCCATTGTTTCGTGTTCTGTCTTGTGTTTGTCACCTCACCCAAAACTTTTGTACCATATCACCTCATCCAATAGAGTATAAGTACGAAGAATTTGTGTGTAAATTAAGTCTTTGAAAATGTAATACGAATTATGAAACGCATTCAGGCATCAGACAATTAAAAAATGAATTCCCAGAGAATTGTTATTTTTATTACCACCGACAGTGAAGAAAAACATAAGAAATATTGAGAAAATTCATGTTAGAATTATTTATCTTACCTTTTCGGTCATATTCAACAACATACATACATATATATATATAATCAGCCTCTTCCTGATCTCACTGGAAGAGGCAGCATCCTCCCTTACCTCCTCATTCCCTTACCAATGGTGCAAATTGTTGATGATGACCTGCCATACTCCCTTGTGAGATCAATCACACAGACACCACACTCATGCTTTGCTATAATTTCCTACTTCAAATCCACAGTAATTATGTCTTTCTTCCTCTTGACAACATTATCTTTAGCAAGCAGCTTCTTTGGTGACATTGTGCGTTACAAATTGTAGTCACAAAACCACAAAAAAAAGCAAAGAAAATGCTTGTTGTGCGCGATACAACAACACTGGCGTCGGATGCGTCCGAGAATTTGCAAGAATCAGCGAGAGGCTAGGAAGCACCATGTGGGTTTGCTCGTTAATAGAGGTGAAGCTCGTCAATAGAGACAAATTTGCTGCGAGTGGCTCGCTCGTTACTCGAAATGCTCATAGATAGAGCCTCTCGTTAATCGAGGTGCCACTGTATATAATAATTCATTGTGTAGAGGGACAGGAAGCCACAGTATATTCATACACAATAGGCTTATATCAAGGTCCTTTCCCCCCCCTTCCCCTCCCCCCAAGATTGAATTACTGACCCTGCCCAGGACGCAACCCCACAACAAGCTGACTGGCTCCTGAGTACCTACTTACTGCTAGGTGGACAAAGGCATTAGGTGATAGGAAGCCAAACCATTTCTGTCCCGCCCGGGATTCAAACCGGGAATTCTCCATTATCAGTCGAGGAAGTGTATATACGTATATACATACATACATGTATGTGTGTGTGTGTATATATAATATATAAATATATATATACATGTATACATACATACATACATATTTTTTTGTTAATTATGCAGTATGTACGTTACTTTGACAGATGCAGTTTACAATTTACATTAAACTAATTATCAGAAGTGAATTTTTGTGTGACAATGTCTGAGAAAAGAAAACTTCAATGGACTGTGAAGTGGTCATTTTGTTTGGTGGTGTCGATGCAGTTTTAGGATCACCATTGGCTGCTATAAACCTCATCAGTTATCTGAGCTATTGAATTTTTCATTTATGAATCTGGCTTCTCAGTAAGAAACCCTACCTCACCCATGTCTGAACCTCGACTGAGTTCCTTATTCCACACGCACCAAACTTTACTTTTGCATACATTTTTCACATATCAGTTAGTTCAAACATACATATTTCATTTTTTTTTATATCCAAGCGTAACACGGCTAGGTTCTTTTATAGGATACAGCATACAATACCATATTCTTGGAATTTATTGTTTGTTTTGAATGCAGACATCTTATCATTATCCGTGTTACTCCATTTCATTGATGGTTCGGTCACAGTGGTCGAATATTGTGACAAGACAGTGTGACTCATCTAAAATGCCCTAGGTAGCAAGGTTCTTTCAACAATGCTAAGTTAGTTTGGTCCATTGATGTGCCCCTCTCAATACAACTCATCTAGTATGGCCCACTCAGCATGGCTAAGTAAACATATTCTGCTCAGCTTTGTGACTAACTCAGTTTGTCCCAGTGTTTAGTAGCCCACTTACACCAACTAGTGTAACCCATTCAACATGGCCCATTTAGAATGGCCTACTCAATATAGCCCATTTATTGTGGTCTATTCAACAGG
>NC_091182.1:34022340-34029840 GCF_040958095.1 Procambarus clarkii
AATTTATTGAATAACCCTTCTCGCTTGTTGTTTCTCTTGGGCCTACTACCGTTATTAATGTTAGTTTGCACTTCAATGAGCTTGTGGTCCGAGTACTCTGCTCAACCGCAGAGGCCGCAAACAGCAAAGGCCAAAAGGGCGAAGACAATCTAAGAGCCAGGGCCCAAGAAGATTTCAAGGAGGAAGCAAGCACCACCTGTCGACACACGAGACGTGCCACGAAAAACCGCGATAGTGCATCCCGCAGAATCAGCGCAAACAGCTTCAAAAGCGCAGACGATGTACGAGCAGCTGAGACCAAGGCACCAGACCCAGGAACAGCCCGAAGCGCCTCAACTGTACATCCTCCATAAGCCAATCTGAAGACAGCTCCAGGAGGGAAAAGAAATGCAGGACCGAAGCCGACAAGCCACGCACGCGTAAGTCCTCAGCCACAAGCGCACCCGACAGGGAAGGAACCTGCATGTGAAGCTGAACTGTGCCAACATCCCACAGAAGGGCCGGAGCGAGAAGACACTCATTAAGGTGCTCAAAGTCACCCCCCAGGTAAACCTGAACCACAAACAACGCCTCATGCCACTTAAGCGTGCGGGTATGACAGAAGGCGTCCCAAGCATCCAGCAAGAACAAAGGACAGTCCACATGCCAGGACGAAACCAGAACCTCATAACGAACTCGGTTACCAACCTGGGAGCCAGTCAGCCGAGCGGACAGCACGCTGGACTTGTGATCCTGTGGTCCCGGGTTCGATCCCGGGCGCCGGCGAGAAACAATGGGCAGAGTTTCTTCACCCTATGCCCCTGTTACCTAGCAGTAAAATAGGTACCTGGGTGTTAGTCAGCTGTCACAGGCTGCTTCCTGGGGTGGAGGCCTGGTCGAGGACCGGGCCGCGGGGACACTAAAGCCCCGAAATCATCTCAAGATAGATAACCTCAAGATAACCCAGCATGGAGACGACTCCTTGTAACAGTAAGCCCTGCTCGGAGGGCCTGAAAACCCATATAGAGTTCAATGAGCTCCAAGGCTCTCAAGCCAGCTCCTCCCCAACCCCGGGAACCTCCACGTCAGGCCCCGGGGGCGAGTTGTCCTTCAAAGCCCCGGCCTCACAAGAAAAGGCCGGGTCAGCCAAAATAGCAGGAAGAGAGTGGGCCCACTGGTCAGACCCCGGAGCTCCAGCTGGAGGAACAGACTCGAATGTCTCCATCGCCACCCCAGAAGGGGTAACCCTCAAAATTGCCCGAGACTCAGAAACCTCTAAACGAAGCCCCCAGATGCTTAGGAGCTGGAAGAAGGGAATGGGGATCGAATGAACCGCAGCAGGGGAAGAACAAGGGGATACAGACTGAACCAAGGCCAACACGACCAACACCCTCAAGTCCGGGTCCATATAAGCAAAACGGGGCAGCCTCGGGGCATCCCGGGAAGCAACCAACCTAGCATGCTGCAACAACCTAAACCTATCCTGCAACGTGCGAGCCGCCTGCACCCGAATAACGTCATCAGTAGATTGGGTGAATTGAGTAACAAACAAGCAACAAAACTCGCAGGACTCGGGGTCGAATGTGTCACTGACCCAACAGGCAGCATGACGGAGGCAAAAACAATGAGCACCACCCTGAGACAAGGGGACAGAGCAACCATCAAACTCGCATAAAGCGAGAGGGGGGGTCTCAAGAGGTCGCATCCATCAAACCTGAGTGCCCCCGCGGAGTTTCCCAGGGCCCCCCTAGACTGGGTCTGCTAAGGGTAATCCCAGGCAGGATACTGCTAACTGGTGCCCAAGCTATCAACCAACAGTGCTAATGCTGAATCCCCATGACGTGTCCACTCAAGAGAATGAAGTAGGGGGTACCACCAAACAAAAGTAAACCTCAGTATAAAAGGGGGAAGGAAAACCAAGGCTGACCCCCCACCAGGCAAAAAGAAAGAAAAACCTCGCAAGAAGACAACGTACCCAGAGGGAACAGAGCCGACAGCTGTTATAGGTGAAAACTAGCTGCGCATCCTGTGCCCCTACCAGTGCAAAAACTATCACTTATCCCAAGGCAAACAAGTGTGGAAACCTCCCAAAACACTCGGGGCGGTCAATCGCCGAGCAGTAAAAGACCAACAGAGGTAGACCCAAGGTGCCTTGTGGAAGAGAACCCCAAGCCCCAAGAGTGGTACTTACAGGGCACTCAGGAAAGGTGACCCTAAGCACATGCAGCCCGAGTACCTGTGAATATTACTCCCAGCTCGCATGCCACTGTAAGAGCAGTACTGAAACAGAGGACAGCACAACACAAGAGTCCGGAGCCACACGACCATGCCAGATCACATCAGCCGAAGAAATGGGGTGTGGATCGCCGGCACGGGGGATCTGGGGCTCCCCCTTCCCCTTCTCACTCCCGGAAAGGGGGGAGCTACACAGACATGTGGCACAGCTCATGTGACGTCATGTTCGTTTGCTCATTTTCACTTGGAGAGTTGTCCACTCATGTGTCTATTTTTGTCATTTTAACCAGAAGGGGTTTGTTTTGGGTGATTACCTTTTTGGTTGCCTGTCCCGGTCGATGGCAGATATAGAATGCTCCAAAATCACATGTGCATTTCTATAGGCCATTACTCCTCGTGCCTCTCTGAGGGGACCAGGTTCTGGCTCATGGTCCCCCGTTAGGCCTAGAACTCCACCCACATCAACTGATGCCAAAGTTAGGGATATTTATATCAGCCTGGATAGCTCTGGAGAGCTATAGGGGCTCCCCCTAGAAAAAAAAATATCTTAAATACTGGCAAAAGATAAACATCTTACGGTTTATCCCACCCGAATGAGCCATATTATAGATGAAAACATCAGAAAAGTGTTGTAACTTGCCTTACTCACTAGGAATGCAGCAATAACAGTAACAAACTACATTAGCAGTGTACCTGTTTCAAATAAAACAACCAAGAGTGATCTGCCATAGTTAGGATTATATATTAAAATTTAAGCCAATTCAGACACAAAATTAATATGAATTTTGAGCTTTCAAAAAAATATAAAATAAAAAGCCTTTTCTAAAAAATTAACTACAAAAAATGTATGAAAAAAAAGCATTGAATGTAATGAAACGCCATTTTCTGGGTGAGACCCGGAGGCTCCCCAGAACTATCTGCGCTGATATGCTAATGTCAGACTTTGGCATCAGTCATGTGTATGGAGTTCTGTGGGCCTACCGGGGCCCACGAACCAGAACCTGGCCCCTCAGAAGAGGCATGAGCAGCAATGGCCTTTAGAAAACCCCATGTGGTTGGAAGCATTCTATGTCTGCCATCGACCTGGCTACTCACTCAGAAAGGTAAGTGTCCCAAAACAAACCCCTATTCTGGTGAAAATTGCTACAAAAAAACGAATAAGTGGATAGAACTCCTGAAACAGAAATGAACAAACGAGTATGACGTCACGTAATGTGTAATTACCTAAGTGTAGTTACAGGATGAGAGCTACGCTCGTGGTGTCCCGTCTTCCCAGCACTCTTTGTCATATAACGCTTTGAAACTACTGACGGTCTTGGCCTCTACCACCTTCTCACCTAACTTGTTCCAACCGTCTACCACTCTGTTTGCGAAAGTGGATTTTCTTATATTTCTTCGGCATCTGTGTTTAGCTAGTTTATATCTATGACCTCTTGTTCTTAAAGTTCCAGGTGTCAGGAAATCTTCCCTATCAATTTTATCAATTCCTGTTACTATTTTGTATGTAGTGATCATATCACCTCTTTTTCTTCTGTCTTCTAGTTTTGGCATATTTAATGCCTCTAACCTCTCCTCGTAGCTCTTGCCCTTCAGTTCTGGGAGCCACTTAGTAGCATGTCTTTGCACCTTTTCCAGTTTGTTGATGTGCTTCTTAAGATATGGTCACCATATCTTAAGAAGCACGTGTTGCCGTGCCGCTGTTTGTGCAGCTCCCCCCCTACATGGGAGGGAGAAAGGGGGAGCCCCAGACCCCCGCACCAGCAATCCACCTCTCAATTCTGAGACTGTGGTCTGAGACTGTCATATACTGTGTGTGTGTATTTGTATTATATTATATTATATATATATATATATATATATATATATATATATATATATATATATATATATATATATATATATATATATATATATATATATATGTCGTACCTAATAGCCAAAACGTACTTATCAGCCTACTATTCAAGGCCCGATTTGCCTAATAAGCCAAGTTTTCATAAATTAATGTTTTTTCGACGACCTAACCTACCTAACCTAACCTAACTTTTTCTGCTACCTAACCGAACCTAACCTATGAAGATAGGTTAGGTTAGGTTAGGTAGGGCTGGTTAGGTTCGGTCATATATCTACATTAATTTTAACTCCATTAAAAAAATTGACCTCATACATAATGAAATGGGTAGCTTTATCATTTCGTAAGAAAAAAACTAGAGGAAACATATTAATTCATGAAAACTTGGCTTATTAGGCAAATCGGGCCTTGCATTGTAGGCTGATAAGTGTGTTCTGGCTACTAGGTACGACATATATATATATATATATATATATATATATATATATATATATATATATATATATATATATATATAATATATATATATATATATATATGTCGTACCTAGTAGCCAGAACTCACTTCTGAGCCTACTATGCAAGGCCCGATTTGCCTAATAAGCCAAGTTTTCATGAATTAATTGCTTTTCGACTACCTAACCTACCTAACCTAACCTAACCTAACTTTTTCGGCTACCTAACCTAACCTAACCTATAAAGATAGGTTAGGTTAGGTAGGGTTGGTTAGGTTCGGTCATATATCTACGTTAATTTTAACTCCAATAAAAAAAATTGACCTCATACATAATGAAATGGGTAGCTTTATCATTTCATAAGAAAAAAATTAGAGAAAATATTTTAATTCATGAAAACTTGGCTTATTAGGCAAATCGGGCCTTGCATTGTAGGCTGAAGTGAGTTCTGGCTACTAGGTACGACATATATATATATATATATATATATATATATATATATATATATATATATATATATATATATTATATATATATGTATATATATATATATATATATATATATGTATATATATATTATATATATATATATATATATGTATATATATATATATATATATGTATATATATATATATATATGTATATATATATATATATATATATATATATATATATATATATATATATATATATATATATGTATATATATATATATATATATATATATATGTATATATATATATATATATATATATATATATATATATATATATATATATATATATATATGTGCAAACAAGCCTGAATGGTCCCCAGGACTATATACAACTGAAAACTCACACCCCAGAAGTGACTCGAACCCATACTCCCACAACTGGTATGTACAGGGACGCCTTAATCCGCTTGACCATCACGACCGGACAAAAGGAAGTGATAGCCGAGGCTATATGAACCACTTCCCCGCCGGCACTCGGATGGTAATCTTGGGCATAGCATTTTATCAAATCACCTCATTCTTTGGGGCACACGTGAGGAACACAAATGCAAACAAGCCTGAATGGTCCCCAGGACTATATACAACTGAAAACTCACACCCCAGAAGTGACTCGAACCCATACTCCCACAACTGGTATGTACAGGGACGCCTTAATCCGCTTGACCATCACGACCGGACAAAAGGAAGTGATAGCCGAGGCTATATGAACCACTTTGCATTTGTGTTCCTCACGTGTGCCCCAAAGAATGAGGTGATTTGATAAAATGCTATGCCCAAGATTACCATCCGAGTGCCGGCGGGGAAGTGGTTCATATAGCCTCGGCTATCACTTCCTTTTGTCCGGTCGTGATGGTCAAGCGGATTAAGGCGTCCCTGTACATACCAGTTGTGGGAGTATGGGTTCGAGTCACTTCTGGGGTGTGAGTTTTCAGTTGTATATAGTCCTGGGGACCATTCAGGCTTGTTTGCATTTGTGTTCCTCACGTGTGCCCCAAAGAATGAGGTGATTTGATAAAATGCTATGCCCAAGATTACCATCCGAGTGCCGGCGGGGAAGTGGTTCATATAGCCTCGGCTATCACTTCCTTTTGTCCGGTCGTGATGGTCAAGCGGATTAAGGCGTCCCTGTACATACCAGTTGTGGGAGTATGGGTTCGAGTCACTTCTGGGGTGTGAGTTTTCAGTTATATATATGTATATATATATATATATATATGTATATATATATATATATATATATATATATATATATATATATATATATATATATATATGTACATATATAAATATATATGTATATATATATATATATATATATATATATATATATATATATATATATATTATATATATATATATATATATATATATATATATATATATATGTCGTACCTAGTAGCCAGAACTCACTTCTCAGCCTACTATTCAAGGCCCGATTTGCCTAATAAGCCAAGTTTTCCTGAATTAATTTATTCACTATAATTTTTTGCTTATGAAACAATAAAGCAACCCTTTTCACTATGTATGAGGTCAATTTTTTTTTATTGGAGTTAAAATTAACGTAGATATATGACCGAACCTAACCAACCCTACCTAACCTAACCTAACCTATATATATAGGTAAGGTTAGGTTAGGTAGCCAAAAAAAGCTAGGTTAGGTTAGGTTAGGTAGACGAAAAAACATTAATTCATGAAAACTTGGCTTATTAGGCAAATCGGGCCTTGCATAGTAGGCTGAGAAGTTAGTTCTGGCTACTAGGTACGACATATATATATATATATATATATATATATATATATATATATATATATATGTACATATATATATATATATATATATGTCGTACCTAGTAGCCAGAACTCACTTCTCAGCCTACTATTCAAGGCCCGATTTGCCTAATAAGCCAAGTTTTCCTGAATTAATATATTTACTATAATTTTTTTCTTATGAAATGATAAAGCAACCCTTTTCTCTATGTATGAGGTCATTTTTTTTTTATTGGAGTTAAAATTAACGTAGATATATGACCGAACCTAACCAACCCTACCTAACCTAACCTAACCTATATTTATAGGTAAGGTTAGGTTAGGTAGCCAAAAAAAGCTAGGTTAGGTTAGGTTTGGTAAGTTAGGTAGACGGAAAAACATTAATTCATGAAAATTTGGCTTATTAGGCAAATCGGGCCTTGAATAGTAGGCTGAGAAGTGCGTTCTGGCTATTAGGTACGACATATATATATATATATATATATATATATATATATATATATATATATATATGTCGTACCTAGTAGCCAGAACTCACTTCTCAGCCTACTATTCAAGGCCCGATTTGCCTAATAAGCCAAGTTTTCCTGAATTAATATATTTACTATAATTTTTTTCTTATGAAATGATAAAGCAACCCTTTTCTCTATGTATGAGGTCAATTTTTTTTTATTAGAGTTAAAATTAACGTAGATATATGACCGAACCTAACCAAC